>NC_080178.1:73264838-73465110 GCF_950295315.1 Erinaceus europaeus | reverse complement strand
CCCATTCTGGAAGGAAGAACAGCACTGCTTTCTGAGCACTTATTAAGCAGCAGGCGCCTTGGTGGTCAGGAATATTGCCTGATGGGTAGATAGAAGTACTTGCATGCTCGAAGCTACCAGTTTTATTCCTGGCATTGCATGTACTAGAGTGGTGCTTTGACTTCTATTTCTTCTGTACATTAGCTCTTATAATCTCATGGGAAATAAATAAGGACTTAAGCTGGTGGTGGGAGTGGTTGGTGTGCTGACACTTATCATGCAGAGATGAGAAACTGTACTCAGGTATCAATGACTATCCTGTAAACCATTATTTTATTAATAAAATTATTATTATTATTATTATTATTATTTGCCTCCAGGGTTACTGCTGGGCCTCGGTGCCTGCACTACGAATCCACTGTTCCTGGAGGCCATTTTCCCCATTTTCTTTTCCCTTTTTGCCCTTGTAGTTATTGTTATTGTTGCCATTGCTGTTGCTGTTGGATAGGACAGAGAGAAATCGAGAGAGGAGGGAAAGACAGAGAGAGGGAGAGAAAGACAGACACCTGCAGACCTGCTTCACCGCCTGTGAAGGGACTCCCCTGCAGGTGGGGAGCCTGGGACTCAAATCAGGATCTTTAAGCCAGTGCTTGCGCTTCGTGCCATGTGCACTTAACCTACTGCGCTACTCTCGTCCCCCAATAAAATTATTTTTAGGAGAAAAGGAACAAAACATATCTTAAATTTTTGATGTCCTCTGGGGCAGGGTGAAGGGGAGTTTCAGGTCCTGGACCATGATGACGGAGGAGGAAGTAGGTGAGAGTGTTATGGGTTAGAGTGTTATGTGGGAAACTGAGAACCAGTACACATGTACCAACTACTGTATTTTACTGTCGACTATAACCATTCATTCCCCCAATAAAGGAAAAAAGTAGAAAAAAGTTTGATGCCTTATACTGAGGTATCATAATTATTCTTCTCATTTAATTTCTGTGAGACTTTCTGTGAGAACTACTGGTTTCTCCAATTCGAAGAATATCGAGGTTCACAGAGAACTCAATCACTTGCCCAAGTGAAATTCCTGGTGCTAAGACCCTACCCAGGAACTACCGTCCTCCAGAGCTGTTCCCATGATGCCAGGTCACTTACCACTGTTGCCACAGCAGGTGTCTCTCTCTGCGTGACACATTCTTCATGCTCCCCAAATCCCTGGCAGCAGTCTGGTGCTGGTTTCTGATGGCTTCACCAGTCTTCAAAGAAACGGGAAAAGCAAAAGCAATTCTTCACCAGACTGACATTTATTTGAAATATTGACCTACATATATTTATAATATATATATTATATATTTAAAAAATACCTTTTTAAAAAATATTGATTTATAATGAGAGAGGCAGAGAGAGGCGAGCACACTGCTCTGGCATATGCACTGCAGGTATCAAACATGGGGCCTTTGGTTTGAAAAGTGTGTCTGTACCCATGGAGTGCCTTCCCAACTGCTGCAGTCGTTGGGGGTTAAAAAGGTCTTGTGGGGGAGTCAGGCGGTAGCGCAGCGAGTTAAGCACATGCAGCGCAAAGTGCAAGGACCCCTGTAAGGATCCCGGTTTGAGCCCCTGGCTCCGTACCTGCAGGGGAGTCGCTTCACAGGTGGTGAAATAGGTCTGCAGGTGTCTATCTTTCTCTCCCCCTCTCTGCCTTCCCTCCTCTTTCCATTTCTCTCTGTCCTATCCAAAAACAATAATAACTAAAACAACAAGGGCAACAAAAGGGAAAATAAATAAATAAACATAAAAAGGCCTTGTATTCCCCCCTCCTCCTCCTAGTCTCCTATTTCTTATCTTTCTTTTACAGAGACAGAGAGGCAGAGACAGAAGGTGAAAGAAACCACAGCATCAAAGCTTCCTTCAGTGTGGTGGTGGTGGGGGGGGAGGGGTTGTGCTCAAACCTGGGTTGTACACACCGAAAAGCAGCACATTAGCCAAATGAGCTATTTCACAGGCCCAGAATGCCTTTTATTTTACAAAGTGATAGTTATGACAGTTTATTGCTTCCTCATTTTAAAGACAGAGAAAAAGAGAGAAGGAGAGAGAGAAGAGAGACAGTCCAGAGCACTGCTCTGATCTATGTAGTACCAGAGATTAAACCTGGGATCTTGGGCATATAAGTCCTGCACTCTACCTGAATCATGTCCCTGGCTTCCTCCACCCTGCCCTTTGTAAATGTCTTTTACGCAGCAAAACAAAATAAGAAAGGTAACTAGTGTGGTGTTCAACTGAAAAACCAAAACAAAAACACTTAAGACTGGTTCTGGAAGTCCTAAGTGCAGCGACTGCTAACTTCCATGCGATCCCCTTCCACAGTGAGTCTGCTAGGTCACTCACAACATTTCATGCAGAAGGTAAAACGCAGAACCCTACTGGTAGCGTGTGCGTGCTTGTGCATGCAGTAATGGAGCAGAACGAGTCAACTTTTCATTTCTTGGAGGGGCAGAGTAACAGAGACTACTTATTGTCCCCACTTGACTGCTATCTTCTTTCCCCTTCAGCCCCACAAGGGTTGCAGCTGTCAGGGCTGAAAGCAGGGAGTTGAGCATGGTCACACTTCCAGGTTTTTCTCCTTTGTAATTTAAGCCCTATTGTACTACTTGAGTATTAATACTTCCACAGCCTGCCTCCGGACGGGAGGCAGGAAGTTGAGCTGGAATAGGAAAGGATTCAGAGAGGCCAAGGTAACACAAACAACTCTCCTGACCTCTGTACAGGGTAATAGCCTTGTTGGCTTTGCTCTACTTCCCATCTAGTCCTGGAAGGTTCAGCCAAGCCTAGATACTCTCAGCCAGTTGAATTTTCTGGTCTGGGGAGAGTTTAAGGAGAGAGTGGCAGAGTGGATGCTGGGTCGTTGTACTGACTTCTTCCTGGGCTGAGTTCCAGGAAGAAAAGGAAGGTTTGCATTGTGTAGGCTGAGTCCCTGTTTCTGTCTGACCCATTATTTTTGTGATTTGTTAGTCTCTGTCTCTCTCTCTGTCTCTCTGTCTCTCTGTCTCTCTCTCTCTCTCTCTTTCCATAGCACTGATCAGCTCTGGCTTATGATGGTGGGGGATTGAACCTGGGACTTTGGAGCCTCACGCATAATCATTATGCTATCTACTCCTGCTCCTGGCACTCCTTTCTCCCTCTTGGATTTATTACACATGATAGAGTGAGTTTTACATGAGATAGAGAAGCCAGAACACGGGGGCTGGATGGTGGTGCACCTGGTTAAACGCACATAGTATTAAGTGAAGCACCTGCACAAGGATCCAGGCTGAAAGCCTGGCTCCCCACCTGCTGTGGGGCACTTCACAAGTGGTGAAGCAGTTCTGCAGGTGTCTATCTTTCTTCCTATCTCCCCATACTTTCTCAATGTCTCTCTGTCCTATCTAATAAAATGGGAGAGAAAATGGCTGCTAGGAGCTGTGGATTTGTAGTGTGGGCACCAAGACCCAGCAATAACCCTGGAGGGAGGGAGGGAGGGGAAGGAGAGAGAGAGAGAGAGAGAGAGAGAGAGAGAGAGAGAGAGAGAGAGAAGCCAGAACACTACTCCAGTTCATGCAGTGCTTTGCTGGGGATTAAATCAGGAACTTCAGGCATAGAAGTCCAGCTGAGTCATTTCTCTCCCTCTCTCTCTCTCTCTCTCTCTCTCGACCAAAGCACTCCATTCACCATTTAGGTTCCATTTGTTTTTTATTCCCCCCACCCCGTTGTCATTGTTGCTGTTACAGGCTAACTTTTGTAGATAGAGAAAGGTCAAGTTCATGTGTAACAGTGTGCAATGACAGGGGTTCCAGCTTCACGAGTGGTAAAGCAGGGCTGCAGGTGTCTCTCTTTCTCTTTCCCTCTCTATCTCCCCCTTCCTTCTCAATTTATCTCTGCTCAAACCAATAAATAAATAAAAATATTTTTAAAAAGAGACAGAATGAGAGAGAAGGAGAGAAATCACAGTACTGAATCTTCCTTCATTGTGGTGGAGTCTGGGCTTGAACCTGGGTCATACACCATTCAAGTAACTATTTTGCTGGCTGTTCTACTTGTTTTTATCTTCCTTGTTGTTATGGGGTGCCAGTCTCACTGTATAGATGAATCACTTCCCAACTCCCAGCCTTGCCTGTTTTAGGTAATAAACACCAGTTATATGAAAACAGAAAAAGATTGCCCATGAGCAAGGTATCTGGAAGAAGAACCTTGGAAGATGGTGGTCTCTGAGAGGAAGTGATAGGAAGAACTACTAGGGTCTGTTATCCCAAGACTGGTTCTCACTTGCTGGTGTTCATAATGCTTGCTACTCAGCATTATGGGGTTTGATAAGTGAGCTATTCTAGGTTTTTTCTTTTCTCAAAATTCACCCTTCTGTTTACTCACTAGATACTTCTCTTTCCTTTTTTTTTTTTTTTGGTTTCTATTTTCTTCTACTCACTTCCTTTAATTGAGGAAGTACCGTCCTCAAAGCACAAGCCAAAGAGGTCAGCGTCTGGATGGAGCAGGGAGAACTAGAATGACCCCAACACAAAAGTTTACTAAAACTGGAACTCTAGAAGATTAACTGTTTGAGATCATCCCATATATCCCAATGCAATCAGGGCTCCCATCCCTGGATTCGAACCCTTTGGTAGACCCTTGGTTTGTTCATTTATGTTCATATATCTGATGATTACCTAGTTAGTAGACAAAGAAAACAACAAGGAATAAAAACCTAGGTGGTGGGGGTGGGGGTGGCCTGGTGGTAGTGCAGCTGGGTTAAGTGCACATGGTGCAAAGTGCAAGACCAGCGCAAGGGTGATGGTTTGAGCAGGGGGGTTGCTTCTCAAGCAGTGAAGCAGATCAGCAGGTATCTGTCTTTCTCTCCCCCTCTGTCTCCCCCTCCTGTACATTTTTCTCTGTCCTATGCAACAATAACGGTAGCAGTGACAAGAATAACAACAATAATAAGGGTGGTCTTCTCTGTTCCAGTCTCTTGGAAACAGAGTTGGCAGTCAGCTGAGGTAAAGAACAAACACCTCATCACAGACCCCTGCAAGCGTCAACCCGGCTTTGACCTAGCACGTTATGATTGGGCCCTCCTCAATCGCTATCGAACAGGCCATGGCCGGTGCGCCGCTATGTTCCATTGCTGGGGAGCCAGAGATGACCCGAACTGCCCCTGCGGCTCCAGACAGACTATGACCCACATAGTCAACCACTGCCACCTCTCCAGATTCAAAGGAGGTCTCGAAACTTGACATCAGGCTCAACCTGACGCTGTTGACTGGCTACGGAAGAAGGGCAAACGCTAGAAGAAGGGTGGTCCAGGAGATGGCGCAATGGGTAAAGAACTGGACTCTCAAGCATGAGGTCTTGAGTTCCATCCCTGGCAGCACATATACCAGAGTGAGGTCTGGTTCTTTCTCTCCTTTCTTCTTCTTTTATATTCTTGTAAATTCTTTTTTTTTTTTTTAATTTATAAAAAGGAAACACTGGGGGTCAGGCGGTGGCGCAGTGGGTTAAGCGCATGTGGTGCAAAGCGCAAGGACCCGCGGAAGGATCCCAGTTCCTGGCTCCCCCACCTGCAGGGGAGTCGCTTCACAGGCGGTGAAGCAGGTCTGCAGGTGTCTGTCTTTCTCTCCCCCTCTCTGTCTTCCCCTCCTCTCTCTATTTCTCTCTGTCCTATCCAACAATGAACAACATCAACAATGGCAATAATAATAACCACAACGAGGCTACAACAACAAGGGCAACAAAAGGGAGAAAAATGGCCTCCAGGAGCGGTGGATTCATGGTGCAGGCACCGAGCCCAGCAATAACCCTGGAGGAAAAAAAAAAAAAAGGAAACACTGACAAAACCCTAGGATAAGAGGGGTACTACTCCACACAATTCCCACCACCAGAACTCCATATCCCATTCTCTCCCCTGATAGCTTTCCTATTCTTTATCCCCCTGAGAGTATGGACCCAGGGTCATTATGGGGTGCAGAAAGTGGAAGGTCTGGCTTCTGTAATTGCTTTCCCATTGAACATGGGTATTGACTGGTCAATCCATACTTCTAGCCTGTCTCTCTCTTCTCCTAGTGAGGCAGGGCTCTGGCAAAGTGGAGCTCCAGGACTTATCAATCAATAAATAAAATCTTAAAAAAAATAACCACAACTCTTAAAAGCCTAGACCAAGTAAATCAGAGGCAACCAGTGGCACAGCTATTTACAAGATACTGGGTACTATACAGCAAACCCTAACAAAAGGACTTTTTAAAGTTGACCCAATTACCAAATAATGATATATAATGATTACCAAATAATGATAACATTAACTATCCATTGTCTTTTTGAACCCTAAGACAGCAGGAACCTCACATCTCCACTATAGAGCCTATATTTCTCCCAGTCCTGGAACCTTAGGATAGGACCCACTTTCCCGCATGCCTCTCCCAATCCATATCAAATAATATTGCATCAGCCGATCGCAACCTGATCAATGCAACGATTGCCACCTCAACATGCTTCAGCTCAGACTGTGTCCAGAGACTTCAGGCGTGGAATGACAGCCCTTCAGCTTCATTACTCGGGTGAGACCTTTCCTTTCATAGCATTCTCTAATTCCATCCCAGGTGGATCACTTTCAAACAAAGTCCCAAAACCTAGATATAGACCAGGTTCTGTGAGAGAGAGCATATGTTCACACGTATCCATAAACAAGTGCAAAATATATACCTGAAAGCAGAAGTACACTAAAGTTTGCAGTGAGTACCCCCCTAACACTTCCTCTCCACTATTCCAACCTTTGGGTCCATGATTGCTCAACAATTTGTTTGGCTTTGTATGTTAACTCTCTTTTCAGCTACCAGGTTCCAGATGCCATCAGGATGCCAGCCAGGCTTCCCTGGACTGAAGACCCCACCAATGTGTCCTGGAGCTCCGCTTCCTCAGAGACCCATCCTACTAGGGAAAGAGAGAGGCAGACTGGGAGTATGGACCGACCAGTCAACGTCCATGTTCAGCGGGGAAGCAATTACAGAAGCCCTTCTGCAACCCACAATGACCCTGGGTCCATGCTCCCAGAGGGATAGAGAATGGGAAAGCTATCAGGGTAGGGATGGGATATGGAGATTGGGTGGTGGGAATTGTGTGGAGTTGTACCCCTCCTACCCTATGGTTTTGTTAATTTATCCTTTCTTAAATAAAAAATAAATAAATAAAAACAAGGGCAACAAAAATGGGAAAAATGGCCTCCAGGAGCAGTGGATTCGTAGTACAGGCACTGAGCCCCAGAAATAACCCTGGAGGCAAAAATAAATAAATTAAATTAAATTAAAAAGAAAAAACCTAAGTGTGTCTAGTCTCAAGTCCAGTAACAAACCAAAGAGCCTAGAATGTCCTTAAAGAAACTAATCCATATATTATCTCAATATATCATCAAAATTTAGGTCTAAAGAGCTGGAAAGACTGGGCCCTACTATCTTTGTCCCTTTTCTATCCCTTTAGGAATAGCCCTGACTTACATCATGAATCCTACTGGCCACTCCAGAGCTCACTTTCTTGACACAGGACTGACTGGTAGAATGGCTCTCTTCAGAGCATGGTTGATACTGCCATTCAGCATCCCTAAGAGAGCAGGTGAGACCTTCAGGAATACCCAGACTGAAACTACAGTGTGGAGTCTCACACAAAACATGGACTCAGGAACTACACATTCAGGACTGGGGATGAGTTGCCCTCTGTCTTGAACACTTTTGAACCACCATCATGGGAGGCAAAGCCACCATCTATCAAATGATATAGGAGGGAATTAAGCCAAAGACCACAGATCATATTGCTTTGGGTGTGCCTCTCTCTTGCCAGTAACATAAGTATGTTTGTGTGTTCCAGATAAAGGTCAGCCTGTCTCTTTACCTGTGTGTCTCCTTCTTGGTTTTCCTTTTAGTTCTCTTTAAATAGCATGCCTAACGGCCCAGACCCATTCTGGTCCTTCTAGTCTACTCTTTCAAGAATCCCTACTTGCTTAATCACATCCAGATGGCCTTTTGACTTTCAAAACTGTAAGTCAGTCTTCACCTCAGTCTTGAGCTTTACTTATATCTAGCTCCTCCCAAAACCCAACACTTGGCAGACATTGATTCAACTCACGTCTAACAACTCAGCTTATGCCCTTACACCACCACCAGAACATCAGGTGTTGTCACATTCTTCTTTCTTTACTGGTGTCTGATCTAGAGGTGACAACACAGGTAGGATGGGATTGAGCTGCTCCGAGAGTTGGTTAGAAGTGTTCTGGGGGTCTAGAATTTGGCTGAGACCCAGAAGCAGGTCAGGAATAAAGAATCTGCGTGCGAATTCAATTCTATGTAGGGTAAGCCAAGTAAGGAGAAAGCAGTATGTGGTAAAAACCATGTGGGACAAAGAGGGTAGAGGTCAGCAGGTGAGAAACCCTAGAGGAGGAAGCAAGGTGAAACTAAAGAGATGTCTGCTCACCATTTCCTCTTCTTTTCTTCCTTCATCCTCCTCCCACTTCCCCCACTTCTTCCTCCTATTTATTTATTTATTTATTTATTTATACCAGAGCACTGCTCAGTTCTGGTGTATGGTGTACTTGGGGTCTCTGAGCTTCAGGCATGAAAGTCTGTTGTGTGAACTTCTGTACTATCTCCCCAGAGTGGTCACCATTTATACACACTATCCCTGTATCTAGTGTATAAGCGCAGGGCCTACTTGGAGAAGCAAAGGGACAAAAGACAACTGACTTAACTGTCATTCATGTCAAATCCAAACTCCTTATAGCAGAATGTTCAGATGTCATCTTATTTTCCTAGGTTCACCTCTTATAGTCCTTAGTTCACTGCTACTGACATGTCCCTAAATTCAGTGTGTCCTTTCTGCTTCTATGTACACATGGAATTCCTTCTGCCTAGAACATCATTTTCATGAGCATCAGCTCAATAAAAAACAACTCATCCAGGAATCGGGTGGTAGCACAGCGGGTTAAGTGCAGGTGGCACAAAGCGCAAGGACTGGCAGAAGGATCCCGGTTCGAGCCCCCGGCCTCCACCTGCAGGGGAGTCACAGGTGATGAAGCAGGTCTGCAGGTGTCTCTCTCTTCCCTTCTCTGTCTTCCCCTCCTCTCTCCATTTCTCTCTGTCCTATCCAACAACAACGACATCAGTAATAACTACAACAATAAAACAAGGACAACAAAAGGGAATAAATAAATATAAAAAATAAAAAAAAACCAACTCATCCTTGATGAACTGGCTCCAGCTTCCCAAACTCCTTCAGAAACAGTGAATTACTATGATCTCATTCTGATGTCATCTGAGATGTAGTCATAACTCAATTATGTCAATTGTCACACAATAATTGTTTACTTGTCTGAACTAAACTATGTTTTCTATGAGGACAGAGCCTATATTTTACTGAATTAAATTTACCTCTCCTTCCCTATTTATTTGTTAATGAGAGAAGGGGGGAAAGATAATTGGAACATAACTCTAGCAGATAGGGAAGCCAGGGATTGAACTTTGGACCTCATGTTTGAGAATCCAGCACTAACCACTGTACCACCTCCTGGACCCCTTACTGAATTTTTAAAACTTCAGCTGATACCATAGTGGTTAGCAGATCCTTGGTACCCAACAAACATTTGTTGAGCCAGTGAGTGAATGAATGGATGAGTGGGATCACATTCCTTCAGAGGAGGTAATCAAGTAAAGAGAAAAATCATAAATCTGTGTGAGAAGGGCAAGGCTAGTCAGCCATCTTGAAAATAGAGAGGAAGTAATACCTAACTGCAAGTACTTCATCCCACTTTATGTCTCCATAGTGTGTAATTCAAATAAAACACTAAAGGTAAAATAAAATTTTATTTACAGACAAATAAATCTTTCCCACGTGAACAAAATAATTCATATCATTTTTAATTTCCTTTTTACATTTTAAAATCTATTTTTATTTATTATTTGATAGTACAGAGAGAGATTGAGAGTAAAGGTGGAGATAAAAAAGGGAGAGAGAGAGAGAGAGAGAGAGACCTGCAACTCTGCTTCATCATTTGTGAAACTGGATGGGGACCCGGGTCTCAAACCTGGGTCCTTGAGCATGGTGATGTTAGTGATCAACTGAGTGTGTCACTGGTCCCCTTGTTTTTAGTTGTTTCCAGGACTTTATCACTCTGGGCCAACTTTTAAAAACATATTTTATTTATTTATTTATTTGTAATAATTTTTTGAATATTTATTTATTTATTATTGAATTGAGAAGTTAAGGGGAAGATAGAAAGGTAGGGAGACAGAGAGACACCTGCAGTACTGCTTGACCACTTGTGAAGCTTTTCCCCTGCAGGTGAGGACCAAGGGCTTGAAGCTGGATTCTTGTGCACTGTAATGTGTGTGCTTAATCTGGCCCTCTATTTATTTATTTGATATCAACAGAGAGAAATCAAGGGGGAAGGGGAAGAGGGAGAAAAAGAGACACCAGCAGCACAGCTTCACTGCCCATGATGCTTACCTCCTGTAGGTGGGTTTTTTCACATAGTAATATGTGTACTCAACCTGATGAACTACCACCCAGTCCCCTGGGTCAGCTGCCACCCAGCCCCCTAGGTCAACTTTTCCTCCTCTCTTAACAGAGGGCGAGGAGGAAAGACAACATAGCATTAAGGCTTTCCCCCAGTGTGCTGGGGGCAAGGATTGTACCTGGGTCAATTGGTGGCAAAGCAGGGACCCTCCCAGGTGAGCTATTTTGCTGTACCAAAATTAGCCGGAAGATATCTTTATTTCATTCATTTATTCATTCATTCAATGAAAGCTCTGAATTACTGTGGTGACAGGAATTGAACCTGGGAGCTTTCATGCCTCTGACATAAAAAGTCTGTTGTACTACACATGATACTGTCTCCCTGGCCCCAAATCATTATTGAAAGTTGTTAAGCAGACATGCTATATATCAGAATACTCTAAAATTTTAGAATAATGGCATTAAAATATCTTCATTATATAATATCAATAAATATCAATGACCTGAATTCACCTATTAAAATATTAATTAAGATATTCGTCGGGATGCGGCATCATCTAAGTTCATTTCCCACGTCTACGCTCGACCAGACCTGCCAATATACGCGGATATCTTCGCCCACCCTGTCCAACGCTTGACGTCTCGTCACCCAATCTGGTCCCCTACGCCTATACTGAACTTCTCTGTTCCAGACTCTTGGAAACAGAGTTGGCAGTCAGCTGAGGTAAAGAACAAACACCTCATCACAGACCCCTGCAAGCGTCAACCCGGCTTTGACCTAGCACGTTATGATTGGGCCCTCCTCAATCGCTATCAAACAGGCCATGGCCGGTGCGCCGCTATGTTCCATCGCTAGGGATCCAGAGACGACCGGAACTGCCCCTGCAGCCACAGACAGACTATGACCCACATAGTCAACGACTGCCACCTCTCCAGATTCAAAGGAGGTCTCGAAACTTGACATCAGGCTCAACCTGATGCTGTTGACTGGCTACGGAAGAAGGGCAAATGCTAGAAGAAGAACCTATTAAAAGGCACAGAGTAGGAAGATGGATTAGAAAACACAACCCAACCATATGTTGTCTGTAGGAACCCTACCTAACTCAACAAGACAAACACAGACTCAAAGTGAAAGGATGGAAAACTACCATACAAGTCAGTGGACCACAAAAAACATCAGGAACAACTATTTTCAACCTGACACGGTAAACCTTAAAATAAATAAAATTTTAAAAGATAGGGATTCAATTCCCAGCACCACTACCACAAGCCAGAGCTGAGTAGTGCTCTGGTAAAGAATGATAAGAAGAAGAAAGGAAAAAGAAATCAGAAAGAAAATAAAATTCACTGGTTTCAGGTTGTCTTTTTTCATTCAAAGAGACCAGACACCCCCCCCCCCCCCCAATGGAGGTTCCTTTGTACCACTGTGATGCTCTCATCCCTGCGGCCCTGGGAAAAGGCACACACCCTACCTGGTGAACTCTCTCTCTCCAACCCCTGAATAAGACTGAACAAACTCTTACACTTTGGGAAGAAGGCAATGACTCTGTTTTGTTGTGTCTGTATCAGTCAATACAAGAATTTAGCTGAAAGGTATATGATGATTACTGACAGAGATATGGCAGGATTAAGGAAATCAGGGGAGAAAAGTACTTAAAGGTGTGAAGGTCCCAGAGCTGGACCTAGGACTGCAGCCATGGGTGAGCACAGTATGTCCCAGCAAACAGGCCATGGGAGAATCAAAACCATGGCCTTCGCCCACGGCCAGCTCTATCTCTGATCTACCTTAGCTGCACATAGTCAAGAGTCTGAGGGCAACTGAGCCTACGTGTAGCAGCTCACAAAGACCAGCATGGAGGGCAGGAGGGTGGTGTGGGGAGGACTGAGGATGGGTTTGGGTGTGGGAGGGCAAATAATAATCAGCATAGACGAGGAACTCTGTCTACGGCTAATCTGTCCACTGGGTAATCAAGCATCGATTCCAGCCCTGTGAGGATGGTGGCAAGCCTCATGGTTTGTATTTAGGTATTTATCTACCCAATCTTGTTACAATTTGTCACTTAATTAGTAGGTATGGGGGTGAGGCAAAGGTATTTATTTATTTTTAGAAAATATATATAAGGTGGAGGCAGATAGATAGCATAATGGTTATGCAAAGAGACTCTTCTGCCTGAGGCTCCAAAGTCCCAGGTTCAATTCCCTGCACCACCATAAGCCAGTGCTCTGGTTAAAAAAAAGAAAAAGAAAAAAAAAAAAAGGGAGTCAGGCGGTAGTGCAGCAGGTTAAGCGCAGGTGGCACAAAGTACAAGGACTGGCATAAGGATCCCAGTTAAGCCCCCGGCTCCCCACCGTAGGGGAGTTGTTTCATAAGCGGTGAAGCAGGTCTGCATGTGTCTATTTTTATCTCCCCTGCTCTGTCTCCCTTCCTCTCTCCATTTCTCTCTGTCCTATCCAACAATGACGACATCAATAACAACAACAATAATTGCAACAAAGGCAACAAAAGGGTATAAAGAAATAAACATAAAAAAGTAAAATAAAGTAATTAAAAAGAAATAAAATTTACATGTAATTTTGACATATTTGTTAAGAGCCATTTTTATAACCTTACTCCCTCATTTTAGAGAGGGAAACTAATATGGTTGAGATAAATAAAAAGTGCTCTGAGTTATCCTATCTGTGTCTGAGAACTACCCTTTAGGCAACACGACAGGATTTGTTGGAACTGACATGTTTACATATATCTTCCAGTCCACTGATTACATTTTATCGATGAAGAAAATAAGGCTTCAAAGATGGAGTGATGTGTCCAACTATATAACTAGTCAATCACAGAGGAGGAACTAGTACTAAGCAAAGTACATCTAATTCTCAATTCCGTGTTTTTCTAGGCACTGGCTAAGCCCTGGGACAGCAATCCTAGTCCCTTATTCTGATTTAGTGGGTGATGAAAGATTTTCCCCAAGGCTCATTTTAAAAGAAAGTGAGGCAGAGTTCACAGTCACTGATGCTCAGTGCAAGATGGGGTAAAGTTGTGAATGATTTTTTCCAAACCTGAACTCTATTGCCCCTGGATCTGAAGTTTTGCATATCAATTCTATCACTAGAAGGGTCTTAGACCTTCTAACTGGTTGTCACTTATTTAGCACAGACTTTAGAGAAAGCTGGACTTGGCTCCAGACTGTGGGTTTCTTCCTGTTAAGCACAAGACTGGGATCCAGCAGTAGGGCCTCAGTGTTACCATATCAAGATGTCTGAAACTCTCTCATAACTGCTATTTGGGGCTAGTTAGGGCTGGACAGACTATCTCCAGTCCCTAAATCCTGACACGCAGCTATTTCCATACTATAGAAAAATGATCACTGACCCAAAATGACCTTCAAAATGCATCTTAATCTCTATCTCTAGGAAGTCCCTATTACCTCTCCCCAAAATTCTCAGAAACTTCCTTCCTTTTTTAAAATAGCTCACTTGGATAGTGTGCTCCTTTTAAATTTTTTAAATTATCTTTATTTGTTGGATAAAGACAGCCAGAATTGAAAGGGAAGAGGGTGATAGGGAGAGAGACAGACAGACACCTGCAACACTGCTTCACCACTCGTGAAGCTTTCACCCAGCAGGTGGGAACTGGGGGCTAGAATCTGGGTCCTTGAACACTGTAACATGTGTGCTCAACCAGGTGTGCCACAGAAATTTCTAATATTCCCAAAGTAAGCCTTTCCTAATACATACACACCAGACTGTGGCAGCACGATTGATCAGGAGAACTTGCTATGAGGGAATTCAGATGACCTAAATACAAGGCTATCTCCAGAAATACTTTTTTTTTTCTTTTTAATCAGGGGAAAGGATTTAAGCTAGGACAAACATTTGGTGGTAAGATTTTTCTTGTGAATAATCCCCTCCTTATGAAGTGAAATCCCTTCTTCTCTCCTTGATACCTCAGGTTCCATAGCACAGGGCATGCATGACCCACTGAACCCCACTACTCCCATTTAAAAAGCCCTGCCCCACTGGGTAAAGAGAGAGACAGGCTGGGAGTAGTATGGATCGACCTGTCAATGCCCATGTTCAGCAGGGAAGCAATTACAGAAGCCAGACCTTCCATATTCCACCTTCTGCACTCCATAATGACCCTGGGTCCATACTCCCAGAGGGTTATAGAATAGGAAAGCTATCAGGGGATGGGATGGGATACGAGCTCTGGTGGTGGGAATTGTACCCCTCTTATCCTATGGTCTTGTCTATAGTGTTTCCATTTTATAAATAAATAAAATAAAATTCTCCATACCAAGGTAGATCTTTCTTTACTAATCTCATGCTAATTTGCTTGTTTCTTTTCTTTTCTTTTTTTTTTTTTTTTGCCACCAGGGTTATTGTTGGGGCTTGGTGCCAGCATGACAAATCCATCACTCCTGGTGGCCATTTTTACCATTTTTTCCTATTTTTGCTTGACAGGACTAAGAGAAATTGAGAGGGGTTGGGGGAGAGAGAAAAACAGACCTCTGTAGACTGGCTTCACCACTCATGAAGTGTACCCCTGTAGGTGGGGAGCACAGGCTCAGACCCTGGTCCTTGTGTATATGTGCTTAACTGGGTGTGCCACTGCCCAACTCCCTTAATTTGCTTGTTTGTCCAGTCTCAGAAGATCCCAGGGAAGTGAGGGAATTTTCTCCTGCACTCCAATACCTCCTATATGTAAATTTCCTGAAACTAGCAGCTCTTCTCCTTAACCATCCCGCACATGTTGGACTTGGGAAGAACCTTATAGTGCATACACTCTTCTCTTTCTTTCTTTCTTTTTTTCTTCTTACATGAGAAAATCAAGGCCAGAGAGGGGAAGTGATTCACGCAATTACACACAGCATGGTATTAACTCCTAGACAATATGACTACCTACCAATCTCCCATGTAATTCTTATTATTGTCATGCTCAGTTCCAAATATGCCTGTGTACTTTTCGTTTGTATAATAGCATTAAATCTTCTTTTAAGTGGTGTTTTTTGGCAAAATTAGTTCATTCTCTTTTGTGGTATTAAGTATGTTCAGATCTGCCTGTGTGCTATTCCAAAAGCGTTCCTGTGTGCATCATAGCAGACTCAAGAGCTGTGAAAGGTGATTTCTTAATGGCAATTGATATATTTATTTTGGATAATGAGCTTTCATGTGCTTATATATGCATGCTTTTCTGGGGGAGTTAATGGTTTACAGTTGACAGTAAAATACAGCAGTTGGTACATATGTAACATTTCTCAGTTCTCCGCATAACACTCTAACCTCCCACTTAGGTCCTCCTCCACCATCATGTTTCCAGGGCCTGAACACCCCCTACCCCTCGCCCCAGAGTTCTTTACTTTGGTATAATACACTTGTATGTCTGTTTTGTTTTGTTTCTGCCTCCAGGGTTATCACTGGGGCTCTGTGCCTACACTACGAATCCACTGCTCCTGGAGGCCATTTTTCCCGTTTTGTTGTCCTTGTTATTACTGTTATTGTTACTGTTGTTAGATAGGACGAAGAGAAATCAAGAGAAGGGAAGACAGAGAAGAAGAGAGAAAGATACAGACACCTGCAGGCCTGCTTCACACCTTGTGAAGCGACCCCCCTGCTGGTGGGCAGCTGGGGCTCAAACCAGGATCCTTGAGCGCGTCCTTGCGCTTCACACTTCACACTATGTGCGCTTAACCCAGTGCGCTACTGCCTGGCCCCCTGTATATGTTTTTATGCTGAAGGAATTATTGACCTACAGATACCCGTTTTGTACCTATGTATTTGTTGCCTAAAGGTAATTGTGATCCTGTGTATGTTTTCTTATACGTTAGAATTATGGGTCTCTGGACTGTTAAGTACTATGTATGTGTGTTTTTTCTTCCTGTTAAATACTGCGTGTTTGACTGCCCTGTGAGTCTTCTGGACTTCACTTGGACACAGTGACTTCGAAGTTGTAGGTGCTCTGCTTTACAGGTTGAGGGGAATCTGTGCGCCGCTATGTTCCATCGCTGGGGAGCCAGAGATGACCCGAACTGCCCCTGCAGCTACAGACAGACTATGACCCACATAGTCAACGACTGCCACCTCTCCAGATTCAAAGGAGGTCTCGAAACTTTACATCAGGCTCAACCTGACGCTGTTGACTGGCTACAGAAGAAGGGCAAACGCTAGAAGAAGAAGAAGGGGAATCTGTCTTTGCTTTTTATTCCTGGCTTATAAGACAACATGTGTAGCCATGCTAAGCTGTGTCCTTACCCAGGGACCAGGGACCAGGGACCAGGGAGGTCTTGTCTGTGCAACAAGGAGGGGCGCCGCCTCTGCATCCGTCCCTCTGAGCACCCTCGGGAGCACGAGCGGGGGTCTGACCCAGGCTGCAGTCGGCCCCGCCCCCTCGAGTACAGCCAGCTCATTGGCCACTTCTCTGATGACGTAGTGGGGATCGCAGCTAGAACCCCCGGAGCCGGGCGCGCGGGAGGCAGCGTCCGTCAGCCAGGCTGTGCTGCTTCGCCGCCTGCTCACCTGCCCGCTGGAGCCCCGAGCTGGCTGCCACCCGCCGCCATGGTGTCCCCGGTCACTGTGGTGAGTGAGCGAGCAAGAAGGCCTGTGTGCGGGCAGCCGGACCCCGCCGGCTTGATCTGGGAGCCGAGGAAGGGTAGGGTTCCCGCCAGGCAGGGGCGGCCTTTCCCGGACCCCCGGCCCTTGCAGATCCGCGGAGCCCCTCCTCCGCCCGCCCCCCAGCCGCCCTCACGGGCGAGGAAAACAGTGGGCACGTGACTCGGAAGCGTGACTCTGTTGCTCGGGGGGCGGGGGCGGCGGGGTCACGGTGGAGGCAGAGGTGGGGGCGGGGCGGGGCGGGGGCCCTGGCGGACTGAACAAACAGCTGGGCGTCGGGGAGGACGGGGTGCCGCGGCCGGGACCTCCTGGGAATTCTGTCCCAATTGTTTTCCCCTCCCCTTCATTTTTATAAACAAGTCTGGGGGGCGGGAAGGGAACGTCCCCAGTCCAAGTGGTGGTGATTATGGGTTGAAGGAAGAGGGGCCACTCACTATTGGCATCTCAACCTTTTCCGACTTTTTCATTTCTTTTTTAATACCAGAGCCCTGCTCTGCTCTCTTGTCTGGTTCATGGTGGTGCGGAGGATTGAACCTGAGACTTTGGAGCCTCGGTCTTGAGTCTCTTTGCCATAACCATTATTTTATCTCCCTTACCCTCTTTGTCTTCTTTTCTTGCTTTTTTTTTTTTTTTTTTTTTTCTTTCCCTTTTTTCTACCAGAGCCCTGCTCAGCTCTGGCTTATGGTGGTGCGGGGGACTGAACCTGGGACCTTGGAGCCTCAGGCATGTGAGTCTCTTTGCTATCTAACCCCATCCATTTTCAGACTTCCTTAACTTGAGCCATTCTCTTTGTTCCCATCTTAATTCTAGTGCAGGGTTCTCAAGGTCGGCAGAGACAGTTACTGATGCCTGTTTCTCCTCTTACAAAGATTGGGGGATGGGGATTGAGGTGGGGCTGGGCTGGTGAGGGAACAGATTTTGGTATTTCCCAGGGCTGCCTGCAGATGGGTGCTGAGGACTTCAGAATGGTGTGTCGCCTCCTGTCTCCTCTTCTGCCCACGGCCCTACCCTGACCAGTCTGGATGTAATACTCCATAGGAAGGGACTTAGTCATCTCTGTTTCTTCCCAACTCCTCTCATCAGTCTGGTCAGTCCCCAGGTATTCAGTGGTCTGGGAGACTGAGAAGGGCCACTGAGCCCGTTTCTGGACAGCTGACTCAGCCAGAGGCAAGAGTGAGGATGGAGGGACCTTGCTGCTCTCATCTGCCCTCTGACACCTTGTCCCAGAAGCCCAAAGAAAAGAGCTTCAGGGGTGGAGGAGATAGCATAATGGCTATGCAATAAATGCACTCTCATGCCTGAGGTTCCCAGGTCCCAGGTTCAGTCTGCCTGTAGCTTTGGACACAACCTTTCTCTGGTCCCCTCACTCTCTACCCTCACCCCTCACTCCAGTGCAGCAGAAGCCAAGTCAGCTACTTAACTTCTCTTTTTCAGTTCCTCATCTACTCCCAGTCTGAATGCAGATTAAAAATTGAGAAGACAACTCCTCCTTAATTCCGAACTCTTTTTCTGATGCGTCGAGTTTTCTGAAAAAGGAGGCTGACCCTTATCCACCCCGCCCCATCCTGAGGATCTCTGGAAATCTCAGGAACACTTAGCTTACTCCCAGTGTGTGGGTCCATTTCTCTAACAGTATTCCTAGCTCCTTTTCTTGCCTTTCAGAGTATCTCTAGGGATTGTTGGCATGAAGGCTGAGGAGCAGACTGATGGAGGAGAGAGTCTGTGATGATGTGAGGCCAGAGGTCACTAACAGAGCTTAATTACATGCATTCCTGGCACTCACCTGGCATTGCCAGGGCCTTAAGCCTGCATATTGATCTCACTGCTGAGGATCATAAGTTGGCCAGTCTGTCATTTCCTGCTGACTCCACTCTTCCAGACAGAAGGGGGATAATGAAGATAGAGAGGGGTAGCAGGGCTTTGCGTATGGAGAGGGAGGGCAGGAAAGGAAAAACATCAGCACATTAACCCAAGGTCAACTTTCTGCCCAGAAATGATCATTATGGTCCTGCCCTGGGGCCAAGAATGGACCATGAAAGCAGGTCCTGTAGGAGCCCTTGACCCCTTTCCTTCTAGAATCAATGAGGCCTCAGGGTGGTGGGCTTACTGATACCTTTCTGTCTGACTGGCACAGGCCATGCTGGGATTCTCTGTCCTTTCTACCTGGGGAGTGGGACCTATCTCTTAAGTTCTGGCCTCAGGGTGCTGGCTCTGAGCCTGCCTGTGGTTTTGAGTTCCCAAGCTGAATGCTGTCCTTGTTCTGTGTCTTCTAGGTGAAGAGTGAGGGACCCAAGCTGGTGCCCTTCTTCAAGGCGACCTGTGTGTATTTTGTGCTCTGGCTGCCCTCATCCAGCCCATCGTGGTTCAGTGCCCTCATCAAATGCCTGCCTATCTTCTGTCTGTGGCTCTTCCTTCTGGCCCATGGCGTAGGATTCCTGCTGGCCCACCCTAGTGCCACCAGAATCTTTGTGGGACTCATCTTCGCTGCTGTAGGTGACGCCTTCCTCATCTGGCAGGACCAGGGCTACTTTGTGCATGGTTAGTAGCCACAGTAACTGCCTGAGAGGGATCCTGGGGCTGGGGAAATAGAGGGTCCTGGGATGGGGCGGCTTGAGGATCTGGGAATAGAAGTGTTTGAATTAAATTCTGAGAAATCAGAGGGCTTCTGAATCCAGAGACTGAAATTCCTGTTGGAGGATGACCCTGCAGGTGATTCAGTTTCCAGTTCTAAAGTTTCACAAGGGAATGTGTGAAGGGAAGTTTCTTTACCTTTGTGGATTTTTTTTTCCTCCTGCTATTCCCCATATGAAGCTCCTGGGTTATCCCAGGCACCCCCTTCCCCTTACTTGTTCATCACCTGAGCCTGTGCTTAGCAGCCCTTCCTCCCCATTCACTCCCAGGTCTGCTGATGTTTGCTGTGACCCACATGCTCTACGCCTCAGCCTTTGGTATGCAGCCACTGGCTCTTCGGACAGGTCTGGTGATAGCAGTGCTGTCTGCCCTGAGCTATGCTTTCCTGTACCCTGGTCTTTCAGGTGCCTTTACTTACCTGGTAGGAGTCTACGTGGCCCTTATCAGCTTCATGGGCTGGCGGGCCATGGCAGTGATAAGGCTGGGCGGGGCAGCCTGGCGATGGACTGAGCTGGCGGCAGGCAGTGGTGCGCTGCTCTTTATCATCTCAGACCTGACCATCGCCCTAGACAAATTCTGCTTCCCGGTACCCTACTCTCGGGCGCTCATCATGTCCACCTACTACGCAGCCCAGATGCTCATCGCCTTGTCAGCTGTTGAGAGCCGCGAGCCAGTGGAAGACTATAAAATGAGCAAGGCCAACTGAGGGGCCCGGGTCTGGCCACTCTTCTCTCCTCCTTGGGCGGGGGTCCAGAGCTGTGAGTCTGCAGACTCTGGACACGATGGCTGTAGTGCTAGTCCAGTGCAGCAGGTACCGCCTAGGAATCATGCGGGTTTGAGAGGGGAAACAGGAAAAGGATCCCTCCAGCAAATCTAGTACAGGACATGCCGAGAGCAGGGGAAAAAAAAAAAGCCTACTGAATCCAGAAGCAGATTCTCCCCACCTCTTCCCCATTGGTTCTGTCTAACCCTCTGGAGGGTGATGGTGCTCAGTTTCTTGACCTCCCTTCTCTTCTACTAGATGAAAGTCTTACCCACCATCTGAATTGTGCAACGTTGAGAGAGGAGGGGAGAAATCTGTGCTGAGGTGATGCAGGTTTGAAGTCACTATCACACACAGGCCCTTTGTTGAAGAGATCAGATGAGGGTAGAGTCTCTCTCTCTCTCTTTTTTAATCTGTTCTTCCTACTTGAATAATCTCAATGTCTCAGTAGTGTATGGGAAGGAAAAAAGGGGATTTGTTCAGATAATCAAGAAAGGGACTTGTTTGGCTTTGGAATTTAGGGTACCAGGGATTAAAATTGGTGTCATTTCAAAGGCTAGTTCAGAACTCAGGCCCTACACTACCACTTTTAGACCCTATCCTCAGAGCTAGGGTGAACCATGCCAAAGGAGGGGGCCAGAATGTGTGTGTGTGTGGGTGTGTGTGTGTGTGTGTGTGTGGTGTTTCTCTGCTACCTGTCTATACTGCTGTTTGTCACAATCTTATAGGGAAGGGATCTCAGGGAGCTGGTGAAGGGGATGCTGAACCTGGCTCAAGAGCTGGGACCTCACACACACTCTCAGTACTTTTTTCCCTGCCCCCTTCCTGCACTGGGAGCAAGAGGAGGTATTTTCCATGAACACTTTAGGGTCATAAGACCTAAAGCACATTCAATGCAAGGGGAACAAATACAACAGAGCTCCATCCTGTACTGCTTACAAGAAAAGAAATAAATAAATAAAACCAAGGGCTTTTTAACTGCCCTGCTTGTCTGCCTGTGTAGCATGTGCCTCCTGGATAAGAGGGTGTGGGGGCACGGTGCCAGGGGCCCTGGGTGTCCTTAGAGTCTGGGTCACAGTCCTGGCTAGTGCGTCTAGGCGCCAGGCTGGCTCCCTGGCTCTGGTAACACTGCTGGTTGGAGTGTTACCACTTCCTTGGTCACAAGTGTGAGGGAGGATGTAGTTCTGGAGGAAGGGGATAGGGCAGTATTTGGCACTGACCAAATCTTCCCTCCATACATTCCCTTCTGTGCAGGTGCCGGTCACCTTTGGTGACCCTTAGTTACCCAGTATCTTCTGCTGCTGCTGCAACCTCTTTGCCCTCCCCGCCATACAGTGGTCTAGATCACCTCTAATCCTTTCTTCTCTACTTGGATTCCAGTTCAGTTAAACAACTGGGAGGACTGGCTTATTCCCACTTTAGATGTGAAGCCCGGGCAGAATAAGTGTCAACCAAGTCCAGGGTTATTTGCATTTTAATGGGCAATGCCCTGACTGAGAAGTCTAAATGGAAGTCTTGGGTGGTAGAGACTATGTCCTTAGTAGAGGGTTATACAGTTGTGGGGATGTGATAAGGCATTCCTGAATCCATGTGGATGTTGATGAATCAGTGACTTTCAAATTAAGAGGTTTTTTTTTTATATATAGAGATCCCTGATGGGAGGCAACAAAAGAATAAGCACAGAGGCTCAAAGACCCTTATCCTTATTTCAATTTTAGTAGCTTTCCAAGACTCTTTTAAAGAAAGCATTACTCTATTGGGGGTTGGGCAGTGGCACAGTGGGTTAAGTGCACATGGCTCGAAGCACAAGGACCTGCCTAAGGATCCCAGTTCAAGCCCTGGCTTCCCACTTGCAGGGGGGTTGCTTCACAAGCGGTGAAGCAGGTCTGCTGGTGTCTGTCTTTCTCTTCCCCTCCTCTCTTAATTTCTGTCAAAAAAAAAAGTATTACTCTGCAAAACCTCATTTAAGACTGAGCTGAATGACCAATCCCTTCTAGGTCTGAAATGATATAATTCTCAAACAGTGGAAACCCTGGATATCAAAGCAGCAAAGTTCTGATCCCTTCAAACTCCAGAACTGTGAAGACATGAATAAGGAGAATGCTGAAGTCTACAAGATTTGCTTCCATATTCTACAAGGGTTGGGAGAGCACAGTATGGCCAGAGAGGAGTCCCAGTCAGAAGGGGGCTGGTCATTCCCCATGTGGATGCTGTAGACCAGGCTTTTGGGTATTTGCATTCTACTCCCAAGTTTGTTCCTCTCTTATATCACCTTCAGGAGCAGGCAAGAGCATTACTGGTTTATTGTCATGGTTCTTCACTGTGACACCGACAAGCATCAGAGAGCAAGCAGGGCTTCCCTCACTAGTGGGCCATCCAAGAGACAGGCCTGGAAGCCCCACATCACAACACCCTCATGATGGCTGGGCTGGAGCTCACATCTGGTACTTTGATTTCTTCTGTAGATTCTCTGTAATTGATGCTAAAATGACTTTGTCATCTTTGTCTGAAAAAGCAAAACAAAAATACATATTTTTTTAGTGTTAATGGTGCTAAGGACAGCAGAAAAAAAAAACTGTATGGTTTGCTTTGCAGTCATGCAGGGACCAGGAGTTGAATCATGCCTGGGAACCTCAGTCTTCCCATGGGACTAGAACCTAGCCTCTGACTCCCATGGTCAGCTGAGTGAGGCCAAGAGCTGCCACTTATGCAGCACTTAATATTTGCCAGGAGCTGTGCCAGGGACTTCCACGCACTCTCATTAAAGCCTCACAAGAGCTCTAAGAATTAGATGAGAAAAAAAGCTTTGGCATCACTTGCCAAGGTCACATGGCTGGTCAGTGCCAGGGCTCTGGGTCCATGTGCATACAATCAGCTAAGTTATATTGGTGCTCTGGCTGTGGCATGAAGGCTGGGATGTCTCCCACAGTGCCTTCCCTGCCAACTTCGGTTCCAGTTAACAGTAATTTCTGGAGGCACCACTGCAGTGACAGCCTGAGCACCTGAGAGAGTAACCTGGACAGGGCCATTTCCGACAGGAAGGCAGTTATATAACTGGACTTAGGTTTGTACTTAGGTTGTGACGGTGGAGTGCCATGCAGAGTCAAGGAGTATCTGAGGAAAAAGCTGCTGGGAGAGTCTTGGTGGTTGGGATTTTTATCAAGAGGATTGTTGGAAAGCTACTGACACAAAAGGGAACAAGGCTGGTCAGCTTTGCATTTAGAGTTCACAACACTATCTGTGTGGTAGTGTAGACAGTAGAAAACACAGGAAGGAATTAAGCTGCATCCCTTTCTGCTTACACAGGAGCATAAGTACCACACTGTGCAGATGGATGGTTTCTACCAGGTTCCCTTCAGTAACCCCATCTAACTTACCCTAGACTAAGAGTTCCCAATCTTAGTTGCATATCAGAATCATCTGCACCATTTGGCAAGCAAAGATTCCCTTTAGAACCCAGCCAGAGGTGGTAATTGCTGAGTCTTGTTTAGGCCTGATCACCAGCATCTTCAAGAGGTTTGTTTTGTTTTTGATTTTACTAGAGCCCTGCTTAACTCCAGCTTATGGTAGTGCCGAGGATTGAACCTGGGACCTTGGAGCCTCAGGCCTGAAAATCATTTTGTATAACCATTATACTATCTCCTTGTACCTCTGGTCACTGGTATTTTTTTCAAAGGTCCAGGGAAGGACTGAAAAGTCCCACATAGGCAGGAGCAAGGTCACATAACAAATGACATCAAAAGGAAGGAGAGAGGGGCTGGGTATGCCCTATTGAGAGCACACATTACCTTGCACAGGACCTGGATTCAAGCCCTTAGTCCCCACCAGCTGGATGGGAAGAAACTTCACAATTGGTGAAGCAGTGCTGAAGGTGTCTCTTTCTCCCTATCTTCCCTTCCCCTCTCAGTTACTCTCTGTCATCTCAAAAAAAAAAAATATATATATATATAGGGGGGCGGGCTGGTGGCACACCTGGCTAAACACACATAGTACTAAGTGCAAGGACCTGCACAAGGATCTGGATTCTATCCCCCTGGCTCCCCACCTGTGGAGGGGGGCGATGCTTCACAAGCTGCAAAGCAGGTCTGCAGGTCTCTCTCCCTCTCTATCTCTCCCTCCTTTCTCAATTTCTCTCTGTCCTAGCCAATAAAATGCAAAAAATGGCTGCCAGGAGCAGTGGATTTGTAGTGCTGGAACTGAGTCTGAGCGATAACCCTGAAGGCAAATAAATAAATAAATAAATAAATAGGCCAGGTGGTGGTGCACCTGGTTGAGTGCACATGTTACAGTGTGTAGGGACCTGGGTTCAAGCCTCTGTCCCCACCTGCATGGGGAAAGCTTTGTGAGTGGTGAAGCAATGCTGCAGGTGTCTCTTGTCTCTCTTCTTATCACCCCATTCCTTCTCAATTTCTGTCTCTAGCCAATAAATAAAGATAATAAAATTTTAAAACAAATCTAAGGGGGTACAACTACAGCCCATTAGAGAATGCTCCTGCCACCTTATGGCCCAATAAAAGAAAAAGAATGCTGGCGCCAATGAGGAATTGATGGGCTGCCCACAAGAGCACCATTTTGCCCCACTGCCCTAGGTGAGCAACAGCCTGGAGACTGCTCCCAAAGGGCCGCGGTGGCGCCCTCACCGTGGACTGTGAACTTGCAGCTGCTGCGGTCCTTGCCCAGCTTGTTCTCCACCAGCACACTGTAGTCGCCGCTGTCCTTGAGTGTGCAGGTGGGGATGATGATTTTGCACACGCCACTGGTGGAGTTGTACCAGAACTTGGAGTTGGCCGTGATGTTCGCCTCACCCTTGTAGAGGGTCACAGTGGGCTGTGGGTTGCCCAGGAAGGCGCAGGTCATGGTGCAGTCCTGGCCTCCGAGCACCGTGTGCGCCTTGAGTGGGGTGAGGAAGCGCGGTGCGTGGCGCCAATCCTTTTGCTTGTAGGGCTTCAGCTTGGAGCTCAGGTCCTCGACTTGGGGGGGGGGTCGTGGAGATGGATGGACAGACACACACACACACAGCCCTGAGACCCGGCTTGAGAAACCTCCTTGACCAGGTTAGATTCCCAGATGCCATTATCCCTGCGGCCCGGACTCCACACTGATTACTAATTTTTCCCTTCTGCTCCTCTCTCCCTGCCCCCCTCCCCCAGCCTGGGGGAGTCCAGCTGCTAGTTTTTCAGACCTATTGCTATTACAGCTTTTAATAGTCTTTTTTTAATTTATTGGATAGAATTAATAGTCTTTTAACTTCCCATTCAAACCCATTTATTTACTTATTATTAGAGACAGAAATTGAAAGGGGAGGGAGAGAGAGATAGGGAGATACCTGTAGCCTTGCTTTACCAGGTGTGAAGCTTTCCCCTGGCAGGTGGGAACCAGGGGCTTGAACCCTGGTACTTGTGCACTGTTATGTGTACCTCTTGGTGCACTACTAACTGGCCCCTAATTCTTTTATTTTTTTAAAAAAATATTCCCTTTTGTTGGCCCTTGTTATTCATTCTAGTTATTATTGTTATTAATATCGTTGTTGGATAGGACAGAGACAAATGGAGAGAGGAGGGGAAGACGGGGAGAGAAAGACACCTGCAGATCTGTTTCACTGCTTGTGAAGTGACTCCGCTGCAGGTGGGGAGCTGGGGGTTTGAACTGGGATCCATACGCTGATTCTTATGCTTTGTGTCACCTGTGCTTAACCCGCTGAGCTACCCCATACCCCTGGCCCCCTAATTCTAAAAGCTTCAGAAATCTCTGCTGTTTCCCTTTTAGCCACACCCCCAACTCATTGTTAGCTTCCCCAACCTTAACTGCACCCCCTTCAGGGCTCCTGGGCTTGCTGCCTGAAGTCCCTCCCCTAGCCTGCCTCCTAGTGGACCTCATCCCCACCTCTACACCTCCCACCACCTCCACATTAGTGCTGCCCGCCCCCAGGTTGAAGGTGTCTCCTCCCCCATAGACTTCCAGACCTCTACTCTTCAGTCCCACTAACCCCACCACCCCAATGGTTCTCTGATTTTGAGGAGCCTCTGCAACTTAGATGTCACTCCAGATAGAACTTGCATCTCTAAGTCCACCAACTCACTCTTGTCCTTGTTGATGTGCCAGGTGTCCCTAGAGTCCAGTGGGTCACTGTCACCAATTTCATTCTGGGCCACCACTCGGAAGTAGTACTTCCTGCCTGGAAGCAAGCCAGTCACCGTGTATTTGTTGCTGAAGACATGCTCAGCTGCTGTGAACCAGGTGGTAGTGCTGGCGTCCCTCTTCATGATGATGTAACGGGCCTTGCCATCATCGCACATCAGGGCTGTGGTCCCAGGTCAGAGTCACCATATTGGGGACCTCCTCAAATAGCTGTAGGTTAGCGGGTGGCCTCAGAAAATCTGGAACAGTTGTAAGGTCCAAGCCCCATGGAGAGTAGCACAAGACGTGTCCTTTCTGCTGAGTCCCAGGCGGGTGGTGTCTTAAGAGTCAGGAGGATCTACTGCTGAAGGGAGGCTGTGCCTGTTCACTAGGGCTGTGGACTTGGGTAAGTTTCTTTTCTGAGACACAGTTCCTAATTTTTAAAATAGGCCTAGCAGTAGCCATCATAGGGATGCTCAATAAAATTCAACTCTAGGTCCCCTAGGAGGGGGAGATAGGGAAAGGGACAGAGTCATCTGCAGCCCTGCTTCACCACTTCTGAAGCTTTCCCCCTGCAGGTGGGACCAGGGGCTTGAACCTGCAACTTGTGAACTGTAACATCCTTTGCATACATCTTAAAACTCACAAGATATATCTGGATTTACTTAGTCCTACATCAATGTCTTGAGGTGTCAGGATATTAAGGGAAAACAGCAACAATTATCCCCAGTAAGGCAAAGACTGAGTCTTGTTAGTGGTGCCAAAGAAACCTTCAGTGACACAAGGACCGGCATAAGGATCCCGGTTTGAACCCCAGCTCCCCACCTGCAGGGGAGTCGCTTCACAGGCAGTGAAGCAGGTCTGCAGGTGTCTATCTTTCTCTCCTCCTGTCTTCCCCTCCTCTCTCCATTTCTCTCTGTCCTATCCAACAACGACAACAACAATAATAACTACAACAATAAAACAACAAGGGCAACAAGAGGGAATAAATAAATAAAATAAATATTTAAGAAAAAACCTTCAGTGTGACTTTTGCAAAGAACTCAAGCAGCAGAGGGAAGGTATGTTCTGGAAATTGCGTGGGCACATCTGAGTCCTCTGCTCATTGTCATACCTGTCACACGTATGTGGATGTCATAGCCTCTTCAAACTCATTCTTTTTAAAAATTTATTTATAAAAAGAAAACATTGACAAAACCATAGGACAAGAGGGGTACAACTTCGCACAATTCCCATCACCAGATCTCCATATCCTCTCCCCTGGTAGCTTTCCTGTTCTTTATCCCTTTGGGAATATGGATCCAAGATCATTGTGGGATGCAGAAGGTTGAAGGTCTGGCTTCTGTAATTGTTTCCCCGCTGAACATGGGCATTGACAGGTTGATCCATACTCCCAGCCTCTCTCTCTTTCCCTAGTGGGGCAGGGTTCTGGGGAAGCGGAGCTCCAGGACACATTGGTGGGGTTGTCAAACTCATTCTGGAGCAGGATGTGGTACACCCTGAGTCAGAGCACTTGGAGCTGTTAATGAGGAACTAGGAGTGGTTTTTGCCCTTGGTGATGACTTCCCTGCCCTTGGTGGGGATGCCATCTTTCTGCCAGCTCACGTTGGGTGGTGGTGACAGGAAATGGGACCAGGTCACTGAGGTATTTGGGAGCTGAAGTTTTTCCTTCATCAAGAAATCTACCAGACTCTAGTGCCAGGAATCTGGCAAGAGCCCAGTCAAAGGCAAAGACAATGACAGTTTGGGTCATCATCTTGATTAGGTGGTGGGTGTTTGGGGCCCACGTCAGAAGTGATTCACATAAAAGGCAGCATGGATGCAGAGGACTGTCCCAGCACGGACTACCATGTGATTCTTCAGCCGAGCACCAAGGTCAAACTTGGGGGCAGCTGAGATGGAAGAGACAGAAGTGGGGATATGAACCTCTTCTTTACAAGACTCAACTTTAACCTTTTCTTCCAGTGCCTGTCCGAGTCTCCCTTCCATTATGCCCCCACTCCAGACCATACAGGCTTCTAGCACCCCTGAAACATGATGGAGTATTATTTTGTATTTAGTTTTCTTTTACAAGTATGTAAGGTCCTTGAGGTCAACCTGTCTCTCAGACTTTTTCTTGATCACAACATTGCATAATTATCTCCTGTAGAATGAGGTCTCAGAGAAGGTTTGGATCAAGGATTTTGGGTCCTGAACCCCAGTCCTCTATGTGTCCTCACCTGGTGGTAGCATAGCACGGACCTCCTCATCCAACTCCACAGGCTCTCCAGTCCCAGCCTCGTTCACAGCCTGGATTCAGAAGAAGTATTTCTGCCCTCAGTGGTGCCTCCCACAGTGTAGCATGTGCCCAAGATGGGGATCTTTGTACAATTGGATCACTCCTTGCTATCTTCAGCCCACATCTTGAGGACGTAGCCGGAGGGTGGGCCCTCTCTGTAGGTTCCTGCCAGGCCAGTGAGATGCTGGAATTGGAGGAATCAGACACGTGCAGACCCTGCACCAGACCTGGGGGTTCTGTGGGCACAGTAGGCATCCAGTCAACTTCCAAGCTGATACTCATTTAGCCACATACCCGATTCCCCCACACAATACCCTGAAACCTAACTTTCACTACCATTTCTGCCAACTCCCAAAGCTCCATATCCAACCATGTATATTTAACAACCATGTATATTTACACCTATATTTAACAACACACTCTGACTCAGCATTTTAAAAAATCAATCTTTTAAAAAAATTATTTTAGTGATAGAGACACACAGAAAGAGACACACAGACAGCAACCAAAGCACTGCTCGGCTCTGGTTTATGGTGGTGCTGGGGACTGAACCTGGGACTTTGGAGCCTCAGGCATGACAGTCTTTTTGCATAACCATTATGCTGTCTCCTCAGCCCGACTCAATATTTTCATCCTTTAGCAATACTCTCCAAATTAAACACATCTTGTACATACTGCCCCTTAATACTCAAACCCCAATACTCACCCCATCTGCCTTCACCATACATATCATCCACCTTCACTGTATCCATTCATATGTTGTACCCCCTAACATCCTAGCATCCCTACTCAATCTTCAAACATCTCTATACTATCTCATCTAATAAGAAATACTCAAGAGGTTGATTAAAACTTTTTTTCTCAGCAGTTGGGGAGGTGACTCAGTAGGTATAATACAGTACTGCTTACATGCATGGAGCCCTGGGTTCGATCCCCAGAACTGCTGACTATGGGATGGTACCCTGGTTACTGTCTTAAATAAGTCAATCAATCTCTGAAAAACTTTTGTTAATAAATCTATTATTTTGGGGGGGGCCAGGTGGTGGTACACCTGGCTAAGCACTCATGTTACAATGCACAAAGACCCAGGTTTGAATCCCTGGTCCCCACCTGCAGGGGGGGGAAAAGCTTTGCAAGTGGTAAAGCAGGGCTACAGGTGTCTCTCTGTCTCCCTCTCTCTCTCTTCCTCCTCTCTTGATTTCTGACCGCCTCTATCCAACAAATAAAGATAATTTTAAACAATTAAAAATGGATCTATTGTTTTTATTAGTATACTATATATATGTATATGTGTGTGTATATATATATATATATATATATATATATATATATATATATATATATATTTATCAGAGCATTGCTCAGCTCTGGTTTATGGTGGCGCTGAGGATTGAGCCTGGGATTTTGGAGCCTCAGGCAGGAAAGTTGCTTTGTAATGTGTGCACTCAACCAGGTGTACCACCACCTGGCTGAAAGTTGTTTTGCACAATCATTATTCATTCTTTTTTTTTTTTATCTCCTTTCTTTCTTTCTTCCTTTCTTTCTCTATTATCTACCAAAGGACTGTTCAGCTCTGATTTATGGTGGTGCAGGGGATTGAATCTGGGACCCTGGACCCTCAGGCATGACAGTCTCTTTGTATAATCATTATGCTATTTACCCCCCATGCTATTCTCTCTAAGAAACCCTACCCCTTTGTTATCTTTGATTTTTAGTCATTATTGACTAGCTTCCTCTTGTGTATAAATCCTGTTATTCTACCAGGCTGGCAGCTCCTAGAAAATGGAGACTGTATTATGCCTTCTGCTAGACTTTCCTACAAAAGTTTTTTAATTTTTAAATTAAAAAATTTTTTTTATTATCTTGAATGAGCTAATCCCACATTGTGTTGGTGTCTGATAGCTTCATACTAACTAATGGGATCTTTGGCCACCACTGAGTTGGATGGGATGCTGGGCTGTCCGAGGCCTGCCTTGTTTACACCTATAACTCAGAATTCATACTCTGTGTCTTCCAGGAGCCCATCCACAGTGCACTTGGTGTCTGAAATAAAAATGTGAGGGGTCATAAAGCCAAAGGATGTAGAGGAGACCATAGACTGATATGGAAGATAAGAAGTTTCATGTAATGATTTTAAGCCCCTTCCCTCCAAAAAAAAAGTTGGGGGAGGGAGTATGCTCAGATTAGCAGAGGTACATAGGTTGACCCATTAAAGCCCCCAGGGTCCCTCATGAACCTTTGCCCCTAGCCCCTCATCCTGAATGGGGTCCTTGTTGACAGGTACCCATAAGTTACTGCCTTTCTTTCTCCGTTCCACAATGTAGCCAGCACTGGGGATCCCCCATCCTGTGAGGGAGCATTCCATGGGATGGTCACTGCCTCTTTGGTCACATCAGTCACTTGAGGTTGGGAGGCAAGACCAAGGGGCTCTATGGGAGACAGAAGGCACAAGTGAGGAGGGAGAGAATGGGGACAGTTACTCAAGTTGACTTCTGGCCTTCTTGAAAACAACAAACAAACAGTAACAAGTCAAACTAACGATTCATAACTGGTCACATGTCAACATCCAGTAGGAAGGGAAAACTAACAACAATAACTAGGAACAGGGCTCTGCCTCTAGACATTCTAACTTAATTAGATTAGGATGGAGGCCCGGCATCAGCATTCTACAAAGAAAATCTCAAGTCATTCTAATGTGTAGTCACATTTGAGAACCACTGACTTAAGCCTTACAGTCTGTCTGTGTTATCCCCAGTGCCACCAGTCTGAATGTCTTTTCTGGACACACTGAAACAGACCAACTGAGAAGACAGCACCAAGTGATTAATTAGCTATGATAATTAACATGCCAATGTCCTCAAGGGTTTCTTTTTTTTTTTTTCTGGGGGCAGGGGAGTAAGAATAAATTCAATGTTATCCCTAAAGTAGCATCACTCAATTTGGATTTGGGAAAAGTTTTGGAATGTAGAAAACAGTGGGGCCAGCTCCATGAAATTAGGCACATTCTGGGTAATAGCATGGGAGTGTGTTGAACATATGCTCTCAAAGATGGAACAAATTGAGACTTCCTGCCCTGAGTTATGTTCTCTTCTTATTCTGGAATCCACTGGTCTCATGAGACAGCTAGAGAGATGACTGTGGAGTTCCCCACAGGCCAGCATTCCTCCCTGGCTAAAGGTCCCCATCATGACCCCTGATTTACCCACTGAGCATGGAATGGTCTCACTGACCAATATATTTCCTACAAATACTTCATCTGTCTCCAGCGGGTCACTCCCTCCCTCTGAGTTGACTGCCAGGATATGAAACTGGTAGGCTTTTCCCTCTTCTATTGGTGGTGGAGAACTGGTGTCTTTGCTGTCCACCTCACCTATCTTAATCCAGGCCTTCTTGGCAACTGCTCTCCGTTCCACTACGAACTGTGTCACAGGTCGCTCGCTGTTGTCCTTCGGGGCCTTCCACTTCATGTGCACACAATTACCCGCCAGCTCTAGGAACTCCACTCGGCCCTGTGGAGGCTTGGGATGATCTGAGAACAGAAGCAAGTTTTAGAGTGGATCTTTATAATTATGGATCAGGAGGGCTTTATCCCTCTTGCCAGAGGTCCAGCCAAGCTGGGGCACAGCTGGGTTCTGAACTTCCTAGACTCTCACCCTTTCCTGTGTCCACCGTCCCTTCTTATAAAACTTAATCAAAGAATTTATTATTTATTGTTATTTTTTAACCAGAACACTGATCAGCTCTGGCTTATTGGTGGTATGAGAGGAGTGAACCTGGGACTTGGGGCTCTCAGACATGAGCATGACCATATACTATCTGCACCCGCCTTTTTTTTTTTTTTTCAAATCAGTCTTTTATTTTTATTTTAACCAGAGCACTGTTCAACTCCAGTTTGTTTTTTAATCAGTCTTTTGCCATGTGCGCCTAACCAACCCGCTGTGCCACCATCCGGCTCCCAATCAATCTTTTATTTATTTTTATTTTAACCAGAGCACCATTCAACTCCAGTTTAAGATAGTGTTAGGGATTGGAACCTCAGGCAGCAGAAGTCTTTTTGCTTCAACATTCTGCTCTCTCTGCAGCCCCAACCAAAGAATTACTGCTTATCTACAAACATGTAGATTGGAGACCCAAGAGACCTTGCTTGAACTGATCCCCCTTAACTCCTTCCAGACAAGATATTTCCCTTCTTTGACATCCCAGAACTCCAGTGCTCTCTGGTACAGTTTACCTTGTGTTACAATTACATGTTATCTGTTTTTATCCTGTTTTGAGTTCAGGGATTGCTGGGAATGCATCATCTTTGTGTACTCAGCACTGAGAACATAGATGAGGGGTTTAGTCATCCTGCTGAATTGAACTAAAACCAAACCTTCCCGACCACAGTGGGTGCAGGTGGAGGGGTTGGTGATGGTATGTTGCATGTTGAACATGAACCAACTAATGCCTGTTCTTATTTATTTCATTTCTCTTTTCTTCCTTTTTTTTTGGTACATGTATAACATTTCCACATAACAATACAGCCTCCACTTTATTTTTATTGCCACCAGGGCTATCGCTAAGGCATGGCCAGTGCTACAAATCCATAGCTCCTGGCAGTCATTTTTTCCCTACTTTTTAATTTTTTTAATATTTATTTTCCCTTTTGTTGCCCTTGTTTGTTGGGCAGTATGCCAGCTCCCCCCTGCTCCATTGCTTAACACTGTGGTCTATTTACATAATCACTGTTTTACTTGAGACCTGCCCTGCCTGCAGGGTACTGGTTTAATCCCACTGGTCTGAACTCTTTTCACTCCGCCCCCTCTCCTAGTCACACCCTACCACTTCCTTCTTGGGATGTATAAAAGAATCTTCTTTCCTGATTAAACACATTGGATTGCCTTCCTGCTCAGCAAGTCCCAGAGTCTCTCTCCTGCGACGCTAGCCCGACATGAGTTCTGATCCCTCTCCCACGCAGCAGCTTAGGTCAGCTCCAGTCGAGTACTCTCCAACCCAGAGAGCACATGCTCAGGAAGAAGCACCCTCAGGCTATCCCGGCACTTGTTTTTTTTTGTTGTTGTTGTTATTGATGTTGTCATTGGTGGATAGGACAGAGAGAAATGGAGAGAGGAAGCAAGACAGAGAGGGAAAGAGAAAGATAAGACACCTGCAGACCTGCTTCACTGCTTGTGAAATGACTCCCCTGCAGGTGGGGAGCCGGGGGCTCGAACCGGGATCCTTACACTGGTCCCTGGGCTTCGCACCATGTGCACTTAACCTACTGCGCTACCGTCCGACCCCCCTACTTTTTAATTTTTATTCAACAGAATAGAGAGAAATTGAGAGGAAAGGGAAGATAGGGAGAAAAGACAGACCCTGCGACGTGCTTTATTGCTCATGAAGCGTCCTCCCTGCAGGTGGGGGTGGGGGCTTGAACCCGGTTCCTTGCTCATGGTGATATGTGTGCTTGGCCAGTGCATCACTGCTTAGTCCCTCTTATTTCTTTCCTTAATCTATACTCAGACCCACCCCAAATTTTCCATTTTTATTTCTTTCCTTAATCTTTATCCAGACCAAGCCCATGTTGTTTTCGACGGGCTATGTTGTTTTCGCCGGGCTGGCTTCACGGGCGGGTAACAGATGACCAGGGACTCATGGTTGAGCTGTAGGCAGTATCTCTTTATTCATGCAGGACGCAGCCGAGCTAAGCTAAACTCTAGGTACCCTCAAACTCACAATGCTGTCTTTATATATATTTGCCAAGTAGGGTGGAAACAGGATGTGACATAGAGAGGGTGGAGAGAAAAGTGACTGGTGAAAATCAGAGTGTGACAAGGAGGGGGCGGAGCAGGCGAGAATCCTATCACTGAACCACCAATGCCCTGGAGGGAGGGTGGTGCTTGTTAACAGTGGTTATGTAAATAGAATGCAGTGGTTATGTAAATAGAATAGTGTTAAGCAGGGGGGATTTAAACCAAATGAAACAGAAGGGGTCTCATGCATACCAACAAGCCCAGATCCTTTTTCTACCCTCATTCTATTTTACTGCAAGCATGTCTGTTGCATCCCTTCACCACACGGTGGTGTTCCAGTTGAGTGCACACATTACCAAAGATTCTGCACCAGGCCCCGGTCTCCAACAGCAGGGGGAGAACTTCAGGAGCGAAGCTGTGCTGCACGTCTTGGTCTCTCTCTCTCTCTTTCTCCCCTCCTGCCCTTTCCCTTTTGACGTCTCTCTACCCAATTAAAAAAAAATTAAAGTAGCCTTCAGGCTAGAGGACAGCATAATGATTATGCAAAATGACCTTCATGCCTGAGGCCCCAAAGTTCCCAGGTTCAATTCTCAGCCCCAAAATAAACCAGAGCTGAGCAGTGTTCTGGGCTTTCTCTCTGTATATTTATTAAAATAAACAAAAAAATGTTTTTAAGTTAAACAAAGTAGGTTTCTTCTGCAAAGTCAGTACTTCATTCCCACTCTCCACTCAACCTCCAGATCCCCCCCGCCTCCCCCCCCCCCCCCCCCCGCCAGCCTGCACTGGACAGCAGATGCCTTCCCTCTGCCCAGCCCCACCCGGGTCCTGGCCTCACCCAGCACTCTGAGGTGCAGAGTGGCTGTGGCTGTGGCTGAGCCGTGGGTTTGAGTTTGAGCTTGAGCAGCACCATGCTGCTGTCCTCACGCACATAGTGAGAAATGGTCAGCAGCGTGTGGTTATCCTCACACTCCATGGTCATGAGTTCCTCTCTGTCACCTCCATGCCATCTTTCTACCACGTCACTTTGGGCAGTGGCTTTGCCCGGAAGGGCACCTTGATGTTGGTTGTCTGGCCCACCTTGACCGTGACTAGATGCGCAGCCAGCGCCTCCGGCACCAAAGGGTCGATGGTGGGTAGATCTGTAACAGGCAAGATCACCCTCAGGCTGGGGACTGGGGGAGTTGTTCTTGGAGATGGGGAGGAGCTATAAGGTAGTGGACCAGCTGGACTGGACAGAACTAGTCTTCAGCGAGCAGTAAACCTACCTGCGATGAATAGATGAATAAGGGGGCTTCACTCTCTGTGCCTTTGACCTGGAAAGAGTACTTGCCCTCATTCTCCGGGTCCATGTGAGGGAAGATGAGCTTGTGCACCGCACCCTGCTTCACAATTTGCATGCCCGGTGGCAACTGAGTCATCTGCTGGGCCAGAGTGGGTGTGAGGGCCAGCGGGTGCCAGAGGAAGGTCCTACCCCCTTCTCTGCCTGCCCCCCTCCCAGGCCCCTGCCTCAGGCCTCCTTGCCATCCTTCAGCCGCACGCCCCACCTTGTCTTCGTTCAGTACCACACATAGCTCAGCGGGGCTCCCGGTGGCTGCATGTACATCATTCTGTTCCTGACCGTGGCCAGATGCTCTGGGGAAGAAACAAGCCTGGGCGTTGGGGTGGAAAGACCTCATGGGAAAAGGGCTGGTGGTGATGAGCATGGGAAGGAGCAGCAGGAGGTCTGGAAACTGGCTAGAGGACTGGAAAACGCCAGTGGTGAGGGCCTGGAGCTGGTAGATGGGGAGCCAGGGGAATGGTAAAAGGACATGGGGAAGCCTAGTAGGGGCAGCCGGTGGGGACTTAGTATGCTCCGTTCAAAGCGTACAGCCGGTGGGGATGCAGGTGGCTAATGGGGTTGGGATGTTTAGTTCTGAAGGGCTGGGGTCAGTGGGGGGGGGGGTCCAAGGTTAGTTAACAGAGGTTTTTCAAAGTCAAGGGAGTAGAATGATGGGGTTTCTCAGACTTCTGCTCAGAGTCTGGTAGTGGAGTCAAGTGATTTCTGATGGAACTGAAGAGAATGGAAGAGGATCTGAATCAAGAAGACAGGTATTCAGGGCCAAGAAGTCATTGGTGGTGAGAATTTGGGAACTGGTATGGTCAGAGTAGGGAAGGAGAAATTGGTCATGGTCTCGAAGAAGGCCGGAGTCAGTATAGGGACTGCTAAGTAGCCGTATTAGGGGCAGCATGGTAACTGAGGAATGACATGGGGACTGACATGGTGGGTCCATACCCTCCACTGTGAGCATAGCTATAGTGTAGTATTCAGTGGGGTCCCCATCCTACATGGCCACCACGGTACTTGCCACCGTCACTGAGCTGTGTGTCCTCAATGACCAGCTCTGCCCGCTTGCCCTCATGGCTCATGCTATACTTAGCGCTCCGCTCCAGTGGCTTCCCATCCTTCTTCCAGCAGTGTCACATCCTTGGACGTCAGCTCACACTCCAGGCACGCACAGCTCTTCTTCTTCACATGGACGTTCTTGAGGGTGCTCACAAACTTGATGGGGATTCCTGTGGGCAGAAAGATCTGCTTGAAATATCCTGTATCTTTGGTCTGAAGCATTATGCTGCTTCCCTCCCCCCCTCCCTCCAGAGGCAGCAAGGCAGAGAGAACGTGTAAAAGACCATACCATAGGAACTTCCTTCAGTGCTGCTGGGGTCCGGGTTCTAACCTGGGTCACACACATGACAAAGCACTACACTACCATCCTTTCTTGACCCCAGAAAACACAGGAACTTAGGATATGGAATTTCTTTGTGTGTAATACGCAAGCTTCTAGATCACAGGCAGAGTCCTCCCTTACTTGACTCTCTGTGATGTATTCACTCTCCAGATGTCAGTTTCCTTATTAGTTAAATGGGGTGATGACTTTATAATAAAGGCTAATGAGAGAGAGGGAAAGAGATAGAGAGATAGAGATGGAGAGAGAGAACACCAGAGCATCACTCTGGCACATGTGATGTGCGGTACCTAACTGGGGACTTCATGCTGGAGAATACAATGCCTTATCCACTGCGCCACCTTGTGGGCCACCTTTTACCTCTGTGCTGCACTGAAGTCATTGTCTCCAATGGCCCCTAGCGCTCAAGGTATAATCGCACTGGCTCTCTAGTGTCTGGGTGCTTAAACACACTAATCTCTCTGCTGAGAATGTTCTTCTCTCTGCCCTGTCCTGTTCCATGAAAACTCAAGTTCTTTTTGTTGTTAGCAAAAACTTTAAAAAAAATACTTTTACGTAATTATTGGATAGAGAAGACAGAAATCAAAATTGAGATTGAAGGATGTGGGGGTAGATAGCATAATGGTTATGCAAAGAGACTCTCATGCCTGAGGCTCCAAAATCCCAGGTTCAATCCCCACAACACCATAAACCAGAGCTAAGCAGAGCTCTGGCAAACAAAAGGGAAAAGAGAGGGAAGAAAGAGATAGGGAAAGAGCCAGAGAAACACCTGCAGCCCTGCTTTACCACTTGTGAAACTTTCCCCCTGCAGGTGGGAACCAGGGGTTGAAGCTGGGTCCTTGCGCACTGTAATGTGAGCACTTAACCAAGTGTGCTACTGCCTGGCACCCTTGTTAGTAAAACCTGACTATAACCTCATCACTTTTCTGATATTATCACAAATCCCTTATTTGGATTCCAAAGCTCCAGTGTCCCTCTCCATCACAGCAATAGTGAATCTGTGTCACATATGTCAAGTGTTAGTTCATATGTGTGATATGCTTCTTGGGGTATGTACCTCATGTCAGTGCTCTAGATTAGCTATAATATCAGAATGTGTATAGTCAAGTTAGTTATGCTAATATATGACGTCAGAGCCATAAGGCTAGTCACTTTTTGGCCCATGATCTCCTAGCTGACAGTAAAACCACAGTGTGTCTTAAACTTTTGTTTGACATCTTCTGTTCTATTTCCATTTTTTTCAAATCAGAGCACTGCTCAGCTCTGGCTTACGGTGGTATAGGAGACTGAACCTAGGACTTTGGAGTCTCATGCATGAGAGTCTTTTTAGATAACCATTATGATATCTGCCCCTGCCCTCTAATTCCATTTCCTCCTCTCCCATCAGACTAGAATTTAGCACAGGGTCCATCATAGGGCCTTAGAAGGAGGCAAAAGATAGATGAATAGATGGCTGGACTGACATGGATAAATGGATAGGTGGAAGGGGGAATGGATGGCTAGATGAGTAAATAATTGATTTTATAGAGATTTCTGTGGCATGGAGTCCCTCCCTCAAGCTCTGACCCAGCCACTCACGGCTCATGGTGAGTTGGGCCTTCTGTATCAGGTCTCCTGCCTCAGCAGAGAACTCGCCACTGTCACTGAGCCTAGCATCTTTAATCTTGAGTGTATACATCAAACCGTCCTCAGACACTGTGATTTCATACTTTTCATACCTCTTCAGCTCCTTTCCATTGAACTTTCACACAAAATTGGGCACTTTCTTAGAGAAGCGGATCTCAAACACAGCTGTCTGTCGCTCTGTCACTTTCAGTGGCGTCATCTCTCTCAAGAACTTCAGTGGTTCATTTGGAACAAAGAACAGAAGGTTCAGTCACAACTGGGCCACAACCATAGGCCCTCCTGAGGTTGGGGAAGTAAAGGAGGTGTGGAGACTAGAGTGGCAGCAGCCTCCTGTGGTTTGGGAAAAACATCCTTCCTTTCACTCACTGGAAATTTAAAAAATATTTTACTTTTAATGAGGGTGGGGTAAGATACATGAAGTATATAGAGAAGGAGAGCCCAGAGCACTGCTCAGCTCTGGCTTATGGTGGTACTGGGGATTGAACCTGGGACTTTGGAGCCTCAGGCACAAGAGACTTTTTCAGAACCATTATTCTATCTCTCTAGCCCCACTGGGAATTCTTGAGTCCCTTTCCATCATGTTCATATGATCTTCTCAGTAATGCTAATAGCAATAAAAAAAACCCCACTTTTGTAGTTTTGGGTAAGTGCCGGGCATTTCTTGAGCCAGCTTGCACATATCAACATATCCAATTCTCATAAGGTAGATACTGCTATTATTTCCCACTTTTTAAGATGAGAAATGGAGTTAAAGAGATATTAAATAACCCAAATCAAACTGTTCATAAGTGGTAGCAGCTGGGATTTGAACACTAGAAGTCTAACTCTGGGGATTGCCCGTAATGGCTAAACCACACTGCCCCAGAACTCATAGGTTTTTTTTTTTTTGCCTTCAGAGTTATCACTAGGGCTTCCTCAATCGCTATCGACCAGGCCATGGCTGGTGCGCCGCTATGTTCCATCGCTGGGGAGCCAGAGACGACCCGAACTGCCCCTGTGGCTCCAGACAGACTATGACCCACATAGTCAACGACTGCCACCTCTCCAGATTCAAAGGAGGTCTCGAAACTTGACATCAGGCTCAACCTGACGCTGTTGACTGGCTACGGAAGAAGGGCAAACGCTAGAAGAAGAAGAACTAGGGCTTGGCGCTGGCACTACAAATCCACTGCTCCTGGTGGCCTTTTTTTCTCCAATTTTATTGGCTAGGACAGAGAGAAATTGATAGAGGAGGGGGAGATAGAGAGAAAAAGAGAGACACACTTGCAGACCTGCTTCACTGCTTGTGAAGCATTCCTACGGGTGGGGAGTGGAGGCTGGAACCCAGATCTTTGCATGGGTCCTTGTGCATAGTACTTTGTGTGCTTAACCAGGTGTGCCACCACCAGTCCCCTTCATAGTTCTTTACGATACACTTCCCTCAAGATTACCTGCTTCAGTTAACTCCTTTTCCCATGCAGTCTTTTCCTGCATAATCCCACTGCTCTCTTCCTTACACCCTCCCTCCTGCCCCACCATCCGCACCCAGCAAGGTGAGCTGTGCACTGAGCCTCTTGTCACCCACAGCCGGGGTGTAGATGCCGGTGTCGTTCATGTTGGTAATAACCAGCATGTGCTTGTTGCCCATCTGTTTCGCATCGTACTTGCCCAGGGAGCACTGGATCCTCAGCGGCTCACTATCCTGCCTCACGGAACAGGAAGGAAGGGCTATGAGTGATCTTCACAGGCCTTTCGTCTCCAGGGCCAGCCTGAGCTGGAGAGCGCCAGGCCTACATTGCTAATTCCCTTGAATCACAATCCAGAGGCTCCTAGGATATCGCCAGCCTCATCAACTGGCTCTGTGGTTCCTTTGTCAATGAACTCCTAATATGCATTCAGTGTTTTCTCAGGTGCATGAAGTATTCATGCAGCCGTTTCTGCTTAAGGATGTTTAGAGTCAGGGATAGGGGGTGGGGGAAACTGATTCAACTCAAATAGTTGAGTGGTGGAACAGTTAAGAATAAAGCCCAGTTTCGACCACACCAGAAGACAGCCTCCTAATGGTGGGTGGATAATGAGGACTAATAAAGGGAGGGTGCAGAGGAGAAATGACAGTACCAAGGGAGGGCCCTGCCTTGATGCCCCTCCACTACCTTGATCCATATCATCTTGACATTGGGGCCCTTTAGCTCCATGATGTAGTCAAATGTCACTGTGATATCAATCTTGGTCTCAATATCTCCCAGGGGCTTCAAAATCTGGATGGCCTGAGAGATGTAATAACCAGATGGCTGGTGTCAGGGGTATCTGCCCAGTGTATCTCCCCAATCCTGGTAGAACTCCTTTAGGGCTGGGGGCAGGATCACTAGGCTGATTCTTTAAATATTAAAAAAAAAAAACATAAAAAGTTTTTTTTTATCTTGATCTTAGTACTTATTCCACAACATATATTAAATCATCACAGGGTACACTTTACATATTTATAAATTATGCATATCAGTTATTCCTCAAAATTTTCTGAAAGTGAAAACAAATCTTTTTAAAAATAAGTATTAAGGGGGTCTGGGCAGTAGCGTAGAGGGTTAAGTGCACACACATGGTGCGAAGTGCAAAGACCAGCTCAAGGATCCCTGTTCAAGCCCCCACCCCACCTGCAGGGGGATCACTTCATGAGTGGTAAAGCAGCTCTGCAGGTGTCTCTCTCTCCCCCTCTCTGACTCCTCTCCTCTCTCGATGTCTGTCCAACAACAATAGCATTAGTAACCACAATAATAATAACCACAAGGATTAAAAAAAAAAAAACCAGGGCAACAAAAGGAAAAAATAATGGCCTCCAGGAGCAGTGGATTCATGGTGCAGGCACCAAGTCCCAGCAATAACCCTGGAGGCAAAAATAAATAAATAAATTAACTATATTAAAAAGAGACATACAAGGGAGAGTTCAGGGCTGGTTGATGTGTTTGTTTATTGCGATTTTTTTTTTAATTAACACTCTGGTCTGGGTACATAAAAAAACTTTAAATAGTTATTAATGAGAGAAGGAGAGAGAGAGAGGGGGAGAGGGAGGAAGAGGAAACATCAGAGCATCACTCTGACTTATGTGATACTAGGAATTAAACTTGAGGCCTTGTACTTGTAAGTCCTTCACTTTATCGCTGAAGCTTTCCCACTAGAGCTATTGCTGGGCTTAGTGTCTACATGGACCCACTATTCCCAGTAGCCATTTTTTTAAATTTATAGAAGGTGAAAGACAGAGATAGGGAAGAAGTGGGGAAGAAGGAAGAAGAGGAGGAGGAGGAGGAGGAAGAGGAGGAAGAAGCCCCTGCAGCACTGCTCCACTGTTCCTGGAACTTTCTCCTTGCAGGTGGAGATTGGGGGCTTACACCTGAAGCCTCATGCATGGCTGTGTGTGCACTTTACCAGATGAGTCACCATCCTGCCACCTCTGGCCCCTCCTAACATGCATGTGTTCATTCAATGCTGTCCAAAGGGCAGAGCCACATTTTCAATGTAATGTAATTTAATTATTATTTTACCAGAGCACTGCTCAACTCTAGCTTATGGTGGTGCTGGGGATTGAACCTGGGGCCTCAGAGCCTCAGGCAGGAGAGTCTTCTGCAAAACCATTATGCTGTTTTCTCAGCTCTCTGTTCAGTCCTCAGCACATAGAAGCACAAGGGGGCCTACCTGGTGACCCAACTAACTAACTATATAAATACTTAGAATTATTTTCTCTTAAATAATTTCTATTATCTTTTATTTATTTATTGGGTAGAGACAACGAGACATCAAGAGGGAAGGGGGAGAAAAAGAGGGAGAGAGACACCCGCAGCCCTGCGTCACCGCTTGCAAAGCTTTCCCTTTGCAGGTGGGGATCAGGGTTGAGTTCAAACCCTGGTCCTTGCACACTGTGACATGTGTGCTCAACCAGGTGTGTCACCACCCAGCTCCACTATTTATATTTTTTAAACACACACCAGAACACCACCCAGTTCTGGCTTATGCAGTGCCACAAACTGAACCTGGGACCTCATGCATGCAAGTCCTATAGTTTAGCATTGAGTTACTTCTCTGGCTAAAACATTTCATTTTAAATAATTTTTTTGGGTGTGTCTGTGTATGTGTGGGCCTGCTGACTCCAGCCCCACAATGGGCACTGACCTCCACCTCCACTTTCTTTTTCATTTCTTTGAGCTTCTTAAGCAGCCCTCAGAAGTCAGTAAAACCATATTCCATGCAGACCTTCTTAAAATCCTTCTTGGGCACCTTTGACAAAATTTCTAGCATTTCTTTCTCATCTGTCACCTTCCTCTGCTGCTTCTTGGGAGCAGGGGGAGCCCTAGGAGGAGGGTGTGTGTGTGCCAGGTTTGGACTCAGTGTTTCTCTCTGAGACAGAGAGAGCCTCTCCTAACCATAAGCTCTCCCTCCCCACTCCATGGATTCTAGAAGCCTGGCTCCCAGGGACACTCTAGGCTCTTCAAGAAGCTCTAGCCTGGGGAGTGGAGAGATAGCACCCTGGGCAGAGGAGTCTCTTAGTCTCACCTCTTCTTCAACATCTTTTTGAAATCTAGTTTTTCTTGATCTGAGAACAAGAAAGGAATAGAGTCAAACTGAGAGGTGTGGGGTCTGGTCCCCAAAAGAGGGAAAGACCAGGAGGAGAGGGGCTTACCCTCTGTCACTACCAAGGACACTGTGTAAATGGCGTCTGCATGGTCACTGCTTGCAATGCACGTGTAGTTGTCAGAGTCATCTGAGGTCAGTGGTTCCAGCTGGATCAGAATGAGGCCATTAGTGAGGGAGAGCGAGGGGAATGTAAGGAGACTTTCTGTGAGATGGGAACAGAGGGTGTGTTGGAGGTGGGGTGATATTTATATCTCTGACCAAGCAGCCTCCACTGTTTGGAGTTACCAGATAGGGTGTGTGTGTGTCTCCTGATTCTGCAATAGGTGTGTGTGTGTGTGTGTGTCTCCTGATTCTGCAATAGGGGTGTGTGTGTGTGTCTCCTGGTTCCAGATAGGGTGTGTGTGTGTCTCCTGATTCTGCAATAGGGGTGTGTGTGTGTGTGTGTGTGTGTGTGTCTCCTGATTCTGCAATAGGTGTGTGTGTGTGTGTCTCCTGATTCCAGATAGGGTGTGTGTGTGTCTCCTGATTCTGCAATAGGGGTGTGTGTGTGTCTCCTGATTCCAGATAGGGTGTGTGTGTCTCCTGATTTTGCAATAGGTGTGTGTGTCTCCTGATTCCAGATAGGGTGTGTGTGTGTGTGTCTCCTGATTCTGCAATAGGTGTGTGTGTGTCTCCTGATTCCAGATAGGGTGTGTGTGTGTCTCCTGATTCTGCAATAGGGGTGTGTGTGTCTCCTGATTCCAGATAGGGTGTGTGTGTGTGTGTGTGTCCTGATTCCAGATAGGGTGTGTGTGTGTGTGTCTCCTGATTCTGCAATAGGGGTGTGTGTGTGTCTCCTGATTACAGATAGGGTGTGTGTGTGTGTGTCTCCTGATTCTGCAATAGGGGTGTGTGTGTGTCTCCTGATTACAGATAGGGTGTGTGTGTGTCTCCTGATTCTGCAATAGGGGTGTGTGTGTCTCCTGATTCCAGATAGTGTGTGTGTGTGTGTGTGTGTGTGTCTCCTGATTCTGCAATAGGGGTGTGTGTCTCTCCTGATTCCAGATAGTGTGTGTGTGTCTCCTGATTCTACAATAGGTGTGTGTGTGTCTCCTAGGGTGTGTGTATGTGTGTGTGTGTCTCCTGATTCTGCAATATGGGTGTGTGTGTGTGTCCCCTGATTCCAGATAGGGTGTGTGTGTGTGTGTGTGTGTGTGTGTGTGTGTGTGTCCTAATTCTACAATGGATTCTCCTCCCCTCCTTGAATGTGAGCTCCTATAAGGCAAGAGTGCCCTCAGAGTTATAACTGGATCTGTAGTTTGTGGCTCAGGGCTAAGTCAGTCCTTCATTAAACACACATTTACTTCTCTGCCTGGCACTAAGCATGGCCCACAAAGAATTGCAGTGGCTAAAGTTACTTGGAGCTGTCAGTGAGCTCTCAGAAAGTGTTTGTGATCAATGTCTCTGTGTCAGGGGTGGCCTTTGGGCATAGCTTGTTTTGTGCTCCACTGGGCAGAGGACCCAGAAAATAGGCCTGTAGGAGAACTCTAACCTATGATGGCCTTTTGCAACTGAAAGGCAGGGTAGACCAATCAGGGACAGGAATAATCATTCCCCTAGTTCTCCAGTTCCTCAAAGAGTTAGGGTTAGTAGGAGCTGAGTAGATCTAAGGATGCTGTCCCCTTGGTAACACTCACTTGGCAGATTTTCCCTGAAGAGCCCATGAGACCTGACTTCACTATCTCATAAGCAGACCACTCTCCTTCTGCCTTGTCCAGCACCATTTTAGCCTCAGTCCCCAACTATGGTCCCACTTCTGTCTAGCCATGCCCATAGCTATGGTCTCCAGGGCCCTTTTGGCTCACTCTTTCCAAACGGCTTCCTCTCTTCTCTTTGCCCCCCATCCACCCCTTTGCTCTAGTTTTGCTCTAGCTCTGCCTGTCTTGCCCCTAGCTGTGACCTCCTGCTCACTGTGGTTACCCCCAGCTCCTGACTTCATATCTTTAGTCCTGTTCCCCATCCTCCCCCACTCAGTGGAAGCCTCCTTTCCCTGTCCCCCAGTCCTTGGGTCACAGCTGTAGTCCTCTTGTTCTGAGAAGAGCTGCAGCTCACCCTAGAGGCCCTTTGTTCTGGCTTTCACTGGGCCTTGGCCTTGGGTCATACCTTCAGCACATGCTCCTTGTTAATGCTGTCATAGAATGTCTTGGCAAACTCCTTGATGGGGATGCCGCTCTCCCTTTTCCAAGAGATGTTGGGTTTGGGATTCCCCTGCACCCAGGCTCAGAACTCGGCTTTCTCCCCTGCAAAAGGCACAGAGGAGATGCATTTATACCTTCAGCCTCTGGGCTGCACTTTCTCCTTCTCAGTCCTAGGTAGGGGAGGGAGCCTCTGCCTGATTCTGCCAGTGTTTAGGTCTATGGGGCACGGTGGTGATGCTAGCCAAGAGGGACTGGGGAAGAAAGAAATGGATCTAGGGGTCAGGGAGACAATACACCCTCAGCTATAGTGACAATGATGCTTCTCCACGAACTCTGGGGCATTCTCGCTGGCAGGGAGGTTAGTACTTCGAGTCACCAGGCTGAAGAACTCTACTGTGCTAGAGGACTTTCTTGTCAAGACTTTCTCTGTGGAGGCAGGTGAGAGGTAAGGTTGGGGTGGGAAGGCTGCTGGAGGACCCACTTAGGTAAGCAGGGAGGATCTCTTCTTACAGGAAGGGGAAACTCAAAGTAGAATTTGGATTGGGTTTGGAGTCTTGCACCAAATCAAAGTCACTCTGGGGAGGCTGAGGGCAAGGGGGTATTTTCAGGTCCTGGTGCATGTTAGTGGAGGAAGACCTGGGCTGGGGGTGAGACAGTTTTGTAGAAAATTAAAAAAATTTACCTGTGTCAACAACAGGATTTAGTGTAAACCATTAATCCCCCAATAAAAAGGAAAAAAAAAAATCAAAAGGAAGATCTCAGTGAGTGAATCATTGTGCTATGACAACACTTACCCATTAGGGGGTGCCAGCTCCTCTTGACTACTCAATGGTTCTTCTTCTAGAGTTTGCCCTTCTTCCGTAGCCAGTCAACAGCGTCAGGTTGAGCCTGATGTAAAGTTTTGAGACCTCCTTTAAATCTGGAGAGGTGGCAGTCCCTCCATGAGCTACAGACTGGAATCCTAATTTTTAATTTGTTTTTTATATTATGTTATAGTGTCAATGCCAGGGCTTCACTGCTCTGAAATGCCTTTTTTTGTAAGATAGAAAGAGGGACACGGGGGCTGGGCAGTAGCACAGTGGGTTAAGCGCACATGGTGCAAAGCTTAAAGGCCAGCATAAGGATCTCGGCTCTCCACCCGCAGGGGGTCACTTCACAAGCAGTGAAGCAGGTCTATAGGTATCTATCTTTTTCTCTATAGATTTCTGTCTGTCCTATCCAACAACAACAATAACAACAGTATGACAACAATAACTACAAGTGCAACAACAAAACAACAAAATGAGAAAAATAGCCTCCAAGAGCAGTGAATTCATAGTGCAGGCACTGAGCCCCAGCAATAACCAATAACCCTGGAGGTAAAAAAAAAAAAAGAGGGACATACACACATATAGACCTCAGTAGTGGTCTTCCCAGCTGGGCCATACTGCCTGCCCTTTTTTTTTTTTTTATTCATTCCCCTTTTCTTTTTTGAAGATTAATCTTTTTGGAATTTTTTTTGGGGGGACCTCTAGTGAATCTCGGAAGCCCCTGGCCTCCAACAGCATTAATAAGGGCCTTGGCCTGTTTCTGCGTAAAGGCCTGTTTCTGCGTAAAAGCTTAGATGAGCTCTGCTCCAGCATCCCTGTCCTTCCGAGAGGATCCCATTCATTGCCAAAGTAGTGGTGGCCCTTGAGTGGGGGAGAGGAAACATTCCTGTCCAGTGGGGTAGGGTTTTCAAGTCTCCTTATCTGGAAGAGCATGTTCACAGTAGGGTCTAGGGGAAATCTCATTAGCTGATAAGTTAACTGTTAATATCAACTACTCTTATTCTCAGAGGACATTCCTTGTGCCAGGAACTGTGCAAAGCACATTTCAGAAATTGTTATACTTGATCTTCACAATATCCCAGTCAAGTAGGTACCTCAGCAATCCCTATGAATTTGAAGGGCTGAGGTAAGAGAAAAAAGTTAGGAAGCCTGTGGCCTGCTTTTACGTTGTGATTAGATGTCTCAACAACTTGCATTTTGCAGGCGACATCCAGCCTGCCTATACGTTATTCCACTTCTACAATGTTTAACCTATTTCCATTTTAGAAAAAAAAGTATATCTGGAACCAGAAAAGACCTAGAATTGCCAAAACAATCTTGAGAAAAAAGAACAGAACCGGAGGCATCACACTCCCAGATCTCAAACTGTATTATAGGGCCATTATCATCAAAACTACTTGGTACTGGAACATGAACAGACACACTGACCAGTGGAATAGAATTGAGAGCCCAGAAATGAGGCCCCACATGTATGGACATCTAATCTTTGACAAAGGGGCCCAGACTATTACATGGGGAAAGCAGAGTCTCTTCAGCAAATGGTGTTGGAAACAATGGGTTGAAACATGCAGAAGAATGAAACTGAATCACTGTATTTCACCAAATACAAAAGTAAATTCCAAGTGGATCAAGGACTTGGATGTTAGACCAGAAACTATCAGATACTTAGAGGAAAATATTGGCAGAACTTTTTTCCGCATAAATTTTAAAGACATTTTCAATGAAACAAATCCAATTACAAGGAAGACTAAGGCAAGTATAAACCCATGGGACCACATCAAATTAAAAAGCTTCTTCACAGCAAAAGAAACCACTACCCAAACCAAGAGACCCCTTACAGAATGGGAGAAGATCTTTACATGCCATATATCAGATAAGAGTTTAATAACCAATATATATAAAGAGCTTGCCAGACTCAACAAAAAGACAACAAATAACCCCATCCAAAAATGGGGGGAGGACTTGGACAGAATATTCACCACAGAAGAGATCCAAAAGGCCGAGAAACACATGAAAAAATGCTCCAAGTCTCTGATTGTCAGAGAAATGCAAATCAAGACAACAATGAGATATCACTTCACTCCTGTGAGAATGTCATACATCAGAAAAGGTAACAGCAGCAAATGCTGGAGAGGGTGTGGGGTCAAAGGAACCCTCCTGCACTGCTGGTGGGAATGTCAATTGGTCCAACCTCTGTGGAGAACAGTCTGGAGAACTCTCAGAAGGCTAGAAATGGACCTACCCTATGACCCTGCAATTCCCCTCCTGGGGATATATCCTAAGGAACCCAACACATCCATCCAAAAAGATCTGTGTACACATATGTTCTTGGCAGCACAATTTGTAATAGCCAAAACCTGGAAGCAACCCAGGTGTCCAACAATAGATGAGTGGCTGAGCAAATTGTGGTATATATACACAATGGAATACTACTCAGCTGTAAAAAATGGTGACTTCACCGTTTTCAGCCGATCTTGGATGGACCTTGAAAAAATCATGTTGAGTGAAATAAGTCAGAAACAGAAGGATGAATACGGGATGATCTCACTCTCAGGCCGAAGTTGAAAAACAAGATTAGAAAAGAAAACACAAGTCGAACCTGAAATGGAATTGGAGTATTACACCAAAGTAAAAGACTCTGGGGTGGGTGGGTGGGTGGGTGGGTGAGGAGAATACAGGTCCATGAAAAATGATGAATGAAATAGTGGGGGTTGTATTGTTAAATGGGAATCTGGGGAATGTTATGCATGTAAAAAAAAAAAGAAGTAGAAACGCAAAGCAGAAATTGACTGAGTTTGGAGTATGGCACCAAGTAAGAAAGCAGAAGTACACTAGAGTTTGCAGTGAATACCTCCCTAATACTTCCTCTCCACTTTTCCAAGCTTTGGGTCCATGATTGCTCAACAATTTGTTTGGCTTTGTATGTTAACTCTCTTTTCAGTCACCAGGTTCCAGGTGTCATCAGGATGCCGGCCAGACTTCCCTGGATTGAAGACCCCACCAATATGTCCTGGAGCTCAGCTTCCCCAGAGACCCACCCTACTAGGGAAAGAGAGAGGCAGACTGGGAGCATGGACCGACCAGTCAATGCCCATGTTCAGCGGGGAAGCAATTACAGAAGCCAGACCTTCTACCTTCTGCAACCCACAATGACCCTGGGTCCATGCTCCCAGAGGGATAGAGAATGGGAAAGCTATCGGGGGAGGGGGTTGGATATGGAGATTGGGCGGTGGGAATTGGGTGGAGTTGTACCCCTCCTACCCTATGGTTTTGTTAATTAATCCTTTCTTAAATAAAAAAAAAAAGAAGAAAAAAAATAAAATAAAAAGAAAGAAAAAAAAAAGAAAAGAAAAGAAAACACAAGTCGAACCTGAAATGGAATTGGAGTATTACACCAAAGTAAAAGACTCTGGGGTGGGTGGGTGGGTGGGGAGAAATAAAAAAAAAAGAAGTATAGCTTGCTGCCTCTGGCTCATTTAATTTTAAATAAACATGCACTTTGCAGTTGAAGCAAATCTGATTTTTCACGAAAATGGAGGAACTGCTCTTGGAATTATTTCTAAGCAGAACTTGCCTCTGATCCTAATATAACAGAAATGTAGATGAAGATCAGCATTTACTGCTTTTCTCTGAGTCCAGGCCTGTAACCTGTGCTTGATCTCAGGTAAACACTGCAGCTGAAAGTGTCACGCTGCTGCCAAGTATTTATTTTGTTTTGTTTTTTGCCTCCAGGGTTACTGCTGGGACTCAGTGTTTCTTTCTTTCTTTCTTTCTTTTTCTCCATTGTTGATGTTGCTGCTATTGTTATTGTTAGATAGGACAAGGAGAAATTGAGAGAGGATGGGAAGACAGAGGGGGAGACAAAGATAAGACACCTGCAGCTCTGCTTTACCACTTTCAAAGCGACTCCCCTGCATGTAGGAAGCAGGGGGCTTGAACTGGGATCCTTGCACTGGTCCCTATGCTTTGCACTGTGTGCTTAACCCGGTGCACTACCTATCGCCTCCTTTGCTGCCAAATATTCTTGGGAAACGAGACAGATCAGACAGCTGAGAGAGTTCACATGAAAATTCAGATGTCTGGATCTCAGCATTGAACCTTCCATGTGACCCTTCCATTGAACCATTTCCATGTGGCCACTGTTGGTAGGAAGGGGGCCTGTTTTGTTGGGGTACAGCTTCTCTAGCTTACCTGTCTTCTCTGAACTTTCATATTTCCTGTTGGCTATTACTATTACTATTACTACTACTACTACTACTACTACTACTACTACTACTACTACTACTACTACTACCAGCAGCATGTATTCACAGTCGAATTCACAGCACTTCCTGGGGAGTGGTAAAAACAAAGCAAAACAAAAACAAATAGAAAACCAAGCCCAACCCACCTGTTTCGGTGGTCTGGGTTGAGATCTAGACATCACTATTCTTCCCTACGCGACTCTATAATGTGCAGCAAGGCAAAAATCACTGCTAAAGTCATTTGAATTTGCACCTTCCAGATGCTAATAGTTATTCTGCCTGGCTGAGGGAAGGGGTTGGTGTAGAGTACTTATCTGACTTTGACCTCTGTGCACAGAGGACTTGGAGGGCGGGACAATGACAGGGAGGACTGGTACTGAGTGTGCTGGTTGCTGACCATCACTTTCCTCTAGAGACCTGACAAAAGCACTATGTTCTGCTCTGTGACCGTTTCTCAGTTTTCCTTTATATCTGCCCTTCTGGTTGTTCTGGTCCCCAAGGACTTAGAGCCTGGAAGCTGAGGTCACTTGTTTATGTGTTTATGCTCTCTCCACTGGCAGCTCCAAGACTCCCGTTTCTTCAATGGAGGGGTGGGGGAGGAATTGTCAGCATTACTCACGAGATAGTGTGCCTAGATTTCTCAGGGCCTAGGGTCTTCCCATCAAGAGCTGCATGCACTCACCTAGGACTCTTGAGTTCTTAGGCGATTCAGAGCTCATCAGTCAGTAACACAAAAGCCATGTGGCTGATTTTTCCTCAGCTGTTTTCCTGGAGAGCTGGTTTGTGGGTGGACATCAGGCTGTTGAAGCTTTATCAAAGCTCAGATTAGAAACTCAGGTGGTTGCTGTTGATACCTTGGGCTCCATGGAAGGACTGAGGACACCCAAGGCGGGGGGGAAGGGGAGCTGTGGAGGAAGAAATTTTCCCTCAATTGCTACCCCATTCCCCCAGCCCATTATACTTGCCTCCCATGATCTTGGTTGTCTGGGAGAAGGTCTGCATGTGGGTGGTTTGAGAGCTGGAGAACTCCATGGACAAGTGCTCCTGCAGCATCTGCTTGTGGTGAATGGTCGTCATGGTGACAGCAGGTATGGGAACGCACCTGCGAGGACCAGGCAGACGAAGCCATGAAGGACAAGGAAGGAATAGGAGGGGAGAGTTAAAGATGTCTGTGTCTGTGTGTGTGTGGGAAGGGATGGGGCAGGCTGATACAGGGGAGATGGTTGTGTGCAGGGGAGAGAGAGGAGGGGCTGGGCAGCATGGCTTTTCTTGGGCTGTTCCTTTCTTCTATTCCTATGTCTCATCCCCTGAATGGTTCCCAGGACCAGTGGACCTGCTCCCCAGAGTAGTCCCAAACTACTGCAACTTTTTGGAGGGGAAGACGTAGGGCTTCATCTTCTCAGTGAGTCAAGTAAGACCTAGAGGGAATTGTCTACAGCCATACCACCCTGAACACTCCCGATCTCGTCTGATCTTGGAAGCTAAGCAGGGTCAGGCCTGGTTAGTACTTGGATAGGAGACCTAGAGGGAATTGTGGAGACCCATTAATAGCTCAGTAGGACTGGGGAGGGGTTGCGACTGCCTTCTGGGGGGTAGGGTGGGGGATGAACTCAGAGCCTGACTAAGCTCTAAGTTTTCTCCCAGGTCTAGGGGATCTCTGCCTTTAGGCATGTGAGGATAGATCACAGCTTATTTTTATAGCCCTGCTTTCAACCCTGACAACTTAAAGACAGGTTGAGTTTTTACTTCTTTAAATCAACTTTGTTTTTGTTGTTGTTTGGGTTCCAGGGCTTACTGGGACCCATGTCTGCTCAATTCATTACTCCCAGTATACTTTCAAGAATTTCTTTCCAGATAGAAGGTGAGAGAGACCACAGCACTGCTCCAACACCCCTGAAGTCTCCCCTGTGCATGATGCTCCCTCCCATATGGTAGCCAGGGACTTGACTCTGGGTCTTCTCGTATGATAAAGTAAGTGTGTGCTTGACCAGTGAGCTCTCTTCTGCCCCTTCTCTCCAATGAAAAAATATTAAATTTTATGAGAGTTTGAGAGAAAGAGTGAGAGACAGGAAAGCACTGCTCATCTCTGGCATGAGGTGGTGCTAGGGAAGAACTTTAGATAGTTAAACCCTGTGCTCCCATCTTGAGCAATATTCCAGACCTGTGTTCTTATCCCACTCCCCACCAAACCGCTAGCACCAGAGGCCTCATTCATCTGGTGGTTTTTCCCATTTAGACACACACACACACACACACACACACACACACACACACACACACATACACACACGTGCATGTGTGCAGATATCACACCATCAGAACTTTCTCCAGTTCTATAGCACCTCCCATATCTCAGGTATCAAATCTGAACTGCATGCATGGCTAGGTGAGCTGTCTTCCCAGTCCCATGCTTTTTGAAGATTTAGTTTACTATATGTGAGAGAGAAAGTTTCACACAAGGCAGAGAGACATATCAGAGCACCACTGGTACATATGTTGCAGGGGATGGAACCTCCAGAACAAAAGTTAGGGTTAGGGTTCCCCCAGGTTTGTGTGTGTGTGTGTGTGTGTGTGTGTGTGTGTGTGTGTGTGTGTGTGTGTGAGATAAAGTATTATAGAGCAAAAAACTAATGAGAATAAAAGTCTCTGTCTCTGTGAAGGGCCAGGGAAGTGGCTCAGTGATAGAGCTTGAGTTAGGACCTGACCAGATAACAAGAAAGATTAAACCAAGACAGGACATCGTAAATGGCAGTGTCCTGCTCTGGCTCCTTTCCTCTCTCTCCCACAGTCTTTATGAAGAGGATCCCTCCTGTTCTTGACCTCTCACTATCCCCCAACAAGTAACACTCCTAGTCTGTAGGGTCTTTTTTTATCTTACTCCCTTAAAGATGATGCTTTCATTTTACTGATCTATTTAGAGAGAGAGAGAGACCACATCATAGATGTGTCCTTCAATCTGTTGGGGGCTGGGCTTGAACCTGGGTCTTGAACATGGCTAAGAATGCACTATCCAAGTGAGCTATTTCTTGGACCCTTGGCTTTTTTGTCTTTCTGGTGATCTGTTGCACAGTATTCCACCTAGTGTAAGGACCTGCCACTCTCCATGTCAAAAGCAGAGGATCAAACCATGCTCCTCACACATTCATGTTTCTATCCTGCCTACAGCATGGCAATTCTTAACTCTTTCGGTTTATAGATGAGGAAACATATGTCTGAGATAACTAACCTGTCCAGGGTCATTTGGATTACAATCCTGGCCTCTAACTTCCATTTCAGTGCCTGTCAAGAGGACTCCAAAGTCTTGTTCTGACTCAGGTGATTTGAGGCTAAACTTGCTCTTACCGCCAACCGACCACCTGATGGTGGACTTTCTTGACTTGCTTCTTCCTCTGGATGAGATCATTCCCTGCTTCATCTCCTTCAACCCGTTTCAACTCCAGGTTCAGAAGGCAATAGAATATGCCCTCTTCCTGAGGAATGAAGGGGGACCTTACCTTAGTGTGGCTAGTCTTTTGTAACCTCTGAACACTTGTGTCCACGACTTTGGAGGTGCAGCTTGGACCCGGGCTGGGGCTGTAGATTAGCTGGTCTGTGTCTTCCTTTGCCCCAGCAGTGGGGCTGGTCTGTGTCTTCCTTTGCCCCAGCAGGTCACCAGTTCCTTAAATGCTTGGCCCCTGGGGGATCCTTTTCTCTGCAGCTGCCCTGGTTAGATGGCTCCCTGCTTTTTTTTGGGGGGGGGGTGAAGGAAGAGGCTGGAGCTGGGGGTTGGGCTAACAGAGGGGAGGAGGCTTAGGACGGCAGTCCAGGGGCACTTTTCTTGTTTCCTGTGGCAGAGATTTTGGTCACAATGTTGGATGGGAGCTCTCTGAGCTGAGAAACTCAGCTATGTGTGCGTGTAAGTGAGCATGGACACACACACACACACACACACACACACACACACACACACACACACACGTGGGAACAAGTCTGGAGAGCACTTGCCACTTTACAAGCACACCAGGCACCATTCCTGTGTAGTGTCTGCACAGCTCTAGTTTCTCATAGGTCCACCATGGAGGAGGAGAGGGAAAGGCTAGCTCTCTCCCACCCTATTCTCCATTCCCTCTTCTATATCCCAGCCTCCCTTAATCTGAGTAGAAGGATTCTAAACAGAATCCAGGGAGATTCTGTTTAGGGTTACTGAAGAGCATGTCTCCTTGCTCTGGGACCTCCATCCCAGATTCTCCAGCCTTACTCCCTGTTCACTCTTCACAGTTGCATATCTTCATGCCTGGGCCCTCAGTCAACCTTCCCAGGTTCTGGTATCAACCTCCTCGTTGGTCAGTGGTCAGTGGGCCACTCCTGGCCTAGGGTGACCCTGACTATCTGAAGTGGCACCACAACTACTTGTGTTATGTCCTGGGAGGCAGGCAAGAGTAAGAACAGAGCATGAGTGTCAGGGATGGCTTGGAATCTGAGACCATGTGCAGAGGCCCTGGACCCTTGGGCGGGTCTCCTCTCAGGCCAGCTCCTTACAAGGCAAATTGCTGGGTTGCAGCTGCTGCTGGGACTCATGGGCTGGCTGACAGGGAGGGGTCTGGCTGTGACCTGACTGTCCCCCTGCCCAGCCTTGGTCATCTGGGGCCAGTCAGCCTTTGTCTTCTATGGAAGAATCTTCCACCTGCCTTTGAGGGCTCTTGGCTGGGTAGGGGTGAGGGTGTGAGAGAACCTGCCAAATGGGTTCACTCTGGCTTTTCAAATCTGAAATCCCACCACACTTCCAATCTCTACCAAGGAGAACAGGAGAGCTCGATGGCCAGGGTGTGGATGTATTTATGTTGGCTTTTATTATTTTAATCTCCAGGATCTCACTGACTTTTTCAGATAAGACAGAGACAGAGAGAGGGAGAGATACCATAGCACGAGAGTGTCTGTGGTGTTATAGTACTCCCATATTATGTATCGGGCTCAAACCAGGGCTGTGTGCATAGCAAGGCAGGTACCCTCCCAGGTGAGCTATCTCCCTGGCTCCTATCTTGACTTTTCAGATCTGAATTTACACCACACTTTCAATCTCCACAAGGGAGAGCAAGGGGTGGGGGGGGGATGGCGAGCGCATTTTACAACCATGTATAGGAAGGCAGGGAGCAGAAAATCATGGACTCAGGAGGCTCATTTTGCTCAAAATGCTCTGTTTATTGCTCTATTCAATGACCACGAGCAAATTATAAAAAGACACCCTATGTCTGTCTGCCATGGAGTAAATATTTGTAGTCAGCAATAAAAACACATGGCCCCAAGATAACACATGTTGCCAAAGAGTCATGCATGCCCTGCAGACGGGCTCCCAACACACATGGACACAAGAACACACTCGGAGCTGCACGCAGAGACTTCTGGGAAGGCTTTCCCACAGGGCCAGGGAAATGGTGCACACAGACCTGGAGCAAGTCCCTCCTTACACTCCTGTTAGGACCTCTGGGTCCACCAACTCCCATCAGGCTGATCCTACCTTCTGAGGACATGTGGCTCCTAGACACTGCCTTCACCGCCCAACCCAGAGACCTTGCCTCAAGCTGAGATCTCTGCCAACCTTTCAGGAGTTCCCTGGGCCTGATCTCAGATCCTGAGACCCCCTTCTCACTCTGGTCCCAGTAGCTAGAGTGGGAGCAGGTACAGTTACAATTTGACAGTTGGGAGAAGTGGGGTGGGAGGTGGGGGTGGTGGTGAGACAGGCACCTCTGCCTGGGAGCCCAAGGGAGTGGAGCTTGTTACCCTTTTCCTGGGCTGAGGAGACACAGTGTCCGGTACAGATTGCAGAGATAGACAGACAGATAGAACACACTGCAACAGGACACTTGGGTTGTGGCACAGAAATGTTTGGATCAAGTAGCAATGGAACCATCATTAAAAACTGAGGCCCCAGTTTGGCATGGTGTTGGTCAGGCCCTGGGGACCCAAGCCTGGCCTGGTGCATCCCTCCCCCCCCCCACCCCACTCCCCAATATGTACAATGGGAACAGCTAAGTTTGTGGGGAGGACAGGGGCCAGACTAACACTGAGAGGGGGAGCAGACTGAAGAGAAGGGGAGCATGTAGGGACAGACAGAGCAGGCCAGGATGGGGCAGGACCCTGGGCATGGTTGGGGTGAGGGTCCGGGCTCAAGATGGGTGCTGCTCAGAGGACTTGGGGTGGGGGAGGAGTGTGGTCACTCTGGGGACTGGCGGGACAGCTGCTTCTCGTAGAGGCTCATGGCATGGTGCACAAACTGGTACTGCTCGCAGGTCTGGATCATGCCACCCCTGGCCGGCAGAGATGCAGTGGAGACGGGGTTGTTTAGGGGTGGGCTGTGGGGAAAGGCCCTCACCCCACGGGGTGCCAGTTACTTGTGGGGTACGCTTGAGGCCTTGTCTTCATGCAGCTTGGTGAGGTCAGCCTTTCCCCATCACTGGTCCCTCCCCACCCTGGCACAGAATCCTGGGACACAGGTGACATAACCTATCCTGTCAGCCCGCTCCACCCAGCAGCTGTTTCTCTTCCCTCTCCGCTGGACCCTCCTGTCCATCTGTCCTCCCGGCCCCACAGTGTGTCCATACCCGGTGCCAACCTGACTGCCCCTGGGCCCCGAGCTGACCTGTCCTGCCGGAGCTGGCACGTGGTCTTCAGGATGTCCACCACGCCCTCGTGCCGCAGCTGCTGGCAGCAGATGCTGGTGGCAATGAAGCAGCCAGTCCGGCCGATCCCTGCACTGAGGGCGGGGAGCAGGAAGGGTGAGGGGTGGGGTGTTCCAGGTGGGACCAGGGGGCTACCTTGCTCCTCTGGGTGGCTGTGAGGACCCACCTGCAGTGGACAACGATGGGGGCGCAATGGGGCCCCTCCTGCTGAGCTGCCTCCTCCACTTCCCGCACCAGGTGCAGGAGTGGGGGGGCCCGGTCTGGGGTCTTCTGGTCAGGCCAGGATGTGAACCAGTAGTGCTTCAGGCCTCGCTCTTCGGTCCCACTCTGCCCAAGAGACAGAGACCCACCCCAGAGACACATGAACCCTGAGGCCCACAAAGCAGCCCAGAGATGGGAGAAGGGGCTGGGGGAGGAAGAGGAGGAGGAGGGAACAGGGTGTAAGGTGCCTGTTTTTTGTCCATGGCTGCCCAGGGGCTCCAGACAGAGTCCCAAAGCCAGCCCAGCGGTGAGGCTGGGCAGTGCATGGACACAGGTCCTTAAGTTCTGCCTCAGAAACTCCATGCTCCTCCAAGAGTCCCTTCTCCAACTCATTCCTGTCTCCTGAATTTGGTATCTTAACAGTCCAGCCACCCCTTAGTCATAGAACCAGAGCCTCTGGCACCCTTTTCTTTGACCTCACAGTGCCTGGCTTGCCCACCCCAACTTTTGGCCAATGTTGTGGTTTCTTCCACCCTGTAGGGCCCCTCTCTATCACCACCACCACTTCCTCCACTCTACCTTATATTATCTCTCCATCATGTGAGACTTTGCCCTCCCACCCACAGGAGTCAAAATACTCAATAATACAGAGCTGGGCACACATTGCCTTGCTTAGAACACACCAAAGGCTCTTGTTCTCTAGGCTGAAAAATGGTAAATGAGACTGTGGTACTGGGCCTGCCCCTCCAGGCTCATCTTCTGCCTCTATGCACTGTACTCAACACTCCCATGCTCCCATACTTCCAGTGGTTTGTAGACAAAACTTCTGCCAACACACACACACACACACACACACACACACACACACACACACACACACACACAGTCTAATACCACTGAGAGGTGTTTGGTCTTGCTTTTGACCCCCACATTCATTCAGGCCTCCTTCACTCCAGTTCACTGCTAAGTCCAGAGAGTGACAGAGTTACAATGGAATCTGGGATGCATTGGATCGACCTTCCCGTGGTGCATCCCGTGAGTACCCATTCATTGGGGAAACTGACGATCCTTCCTAGCCGACTGAATCCACATGGATCCCAGTCACTTTCAAAGCCAGCAACAAGCAGCTCCTGACAGCTTTCAACCTGACGCTGTTGACTGGCTACGGAAGAAGGGCAAACGCTAGAAGAAGAAGTGGAATGTGGGGCCCTGTTCTCTGTGGAGTGCCAATCAAGCCCCTGCCGTCATCCACCCAGCCCAGCCCCAGGCCTCACCCTGAGAGAGATGAGTCGCAGCCGGTAATCCTCAGTGTGAATGACCTTCCGCACCGTGATCTCCACATCGTCATATACCACCTGCTCCTCTGGCCAGTACTCGGTGCACTTCTGCAGGGACCCAGACCAGATTCTGATACACCCCCACTCCCTAGCCATGCTCCCTAACTCCCTTTCTGGAGCCAATGAGGTGGGAGAGAGAAAGAGAAAGAAAAGCGCACTAGTGTCTGGGGCTCATATCTCAGCTTTATGGCCTGGAAGTTAGGTTTTGGAGCCTCAGTTTCCTCATCTGGAAAATGGGAGGAATGCCTATTTTTAAAGGACTATTATAGTAATTCAATGTGTCTATTTTTAAATAATTTTTCTTCCCTAGATTCTGACAACATCTTTTTCTTTTTTTCTATTTACTGATTGGGTAGAGGCAGAGAGAAATCAAGAGGGAAGGGGGAGATAAAGTGAGGGAGAGAGACAGAGACACCTGCAGTACTGCTTTACCACTTGTGCAGTTTCTCCCTTCTCTCCTTCAGGTGGGGACTGGGGGGCTTGTACATTGTGACACGTAGGCTCTACCAGGTGTGCCACCATTCAGTCCCATAAAAGATTCAATTTAATGGGATATGGCAGGTCTGGAAGGAGCCACTGTCAGCTCTGACATTTGGGAGGTAGCAGAGCATATTGTTTAAGATCCTGGGCACTGGAGGTCGGCTCCAGGCTTGACCTCTGACTATCTGCAGGGCTCTGAGCAAACGACTTGACCTCTCCGGTCTCACTCTGCCAGTGGATGGAACACTACCACCTCACATGGTGCTTAAGTGTAGAGTCCAAAGCAGCAGAAACCTGCTAACACTACCTACCTCATTCATCTCCTCGATGTTGGTGATCATGACAATGATGGGCGTGTGCTCCTGCCACACCATGCGCCAAAAGTCCCCAACTGTGCTGACGATGGGTCCTTGAGTGGCAATGTACACCTTCTCCTCCCCACCATAGCCCTATAGTTGGCAAAGTCCGGGTGGTCATGGTCAGACACTGAGCTCCCAGAGCCCCGGCCTCACACTCACGTGCTTCCCGGGGGGTGGGGGTGGGAGGAGTACCAGGAACCACACTAACTTACGGATAAGCCTGGAGGGTGGACCCCATTGGTGTGGGCCTCCCCCTTGAGCAGAGAGGCTACATACCCGGATGTAGTTGGCGTTGATGTAGGAACTCAGAGGGTCATCGGGGTCTAGTGAGGTCAGACACACTCTGCTGTGAGGGTCTGGGGTGGGGGGAAGACACAGGAGGCTGGGAACTGGACTCATGGTGAAGAGCCCAATCCCTGTTTTTTTTTTTTTTTAAATATTTACTTATTATTGGATAGAGACAGAGAACAATTGAGAAAGGAAGGGGGAGACAGGGAAAGAGACAGAGTCACATGAAGCCCTGTTTCCCCAGTTGTTAAGCAGGTGGGGACCAGGGGCTTGAACTGGATCCTTGTGCACTGTCATGTGTGCACTTAACTAGAGGCACCACTGCCTGGCCCCTATAATTTTATTTTATTATTATTATTTTTTAACTAGAGCACTGCTCAGCTTTGGGTTTTGGTGTTTGGAGGATTGAAAATGGGACACTGGAGCCTCAGGCAGGAGAGTCTTTTTGTATAATCATTATGCTATCTACACCCATCCTTTCTTTCTTTTTAAATTCTTTTATTGTGATAGAGACAGAGAAATTGTAACAGGGGTAGGGGAGACATGGATGGGAAGAGAGGGGCAGAGAGGAGGAGAAAGAAAGACATCTGTAGCCTGATCCACTGCTTGTGAAGCTTCCCCCTGCAGACTTGAACCTGGGTCTGGGTCCATGGTAACTTGGACGCTTTACTGGTTGTACCACCTCCCAGTATCCAGACCCACCCACCCACCTACCTCTTTCTTTCTTTCTTTCTTTCTTTCTTTCTTTCTTTCTTTCTTTCTTTCTTTCTTCCTTCCTTTCTTTCTTCCTTCCTTTTTCTTTCTTCCTTTCTTTCTCTCTTTCTCTTTTCTCTCTCTCTTTCTATACCAGAACATTGCTCAGCTCCCATCTCTCTCTGTCTCTCTCTCTCTCTCTCTCCCCCAGAGCACTGCTCAGCTCTGGCTTATGATGGTGCGGGGGATTGAACCTGGGTCACTGGAGCCTCAGCTCCCACCTACCTACTTCTCTCTCTCTCTCTTTCTATACCAGAACATTGCTCAGCTCTGGCTTATGATGGTGTGGGGGATTGAACCTGGGTCACTGGAGCCTCAGGCACAAAAGTCTCTTTGCATAACCATTATGCTATCTACTACCCCCACCTTATACCCATATTTATTCTGGGACTTATTTCTCCCTTCTCCAGCCTGGCAGAAAAATATTGACCTGTCCCCAGGCCCCACTCTGGTGGTGAGTCAGGGCCAGGTGAGAAGGAGTGCAGAGAGAGGGGCTTTGGGCCTTTACCTCTGTAGTGGCCTGCCCCTGCCCTGCCCCTTGCTTCAGTCACTTAGGCCCCTTCACCTCTGTGCCTCATGTTTTGGACATGAGGAGAAAGAAAGTCAGGAAGGGGCATACCTACAGTACACTTCCTGGACAGCAGGGGCAGCAAGAATTAGTGTCTACATTGTGTTCATCCAGCACAGCAGCTGTCCAGGCCTCAGTTTCCCTATCTGTGGTCTGTGGTTTCTAAGACCACCGGGAAGATGAATAAGAAAACCAGGGGAGTACTCAACCACCTGCAGGGGAGGCTTCACGGGTGGTGAAGCAAGGGCTACAGGTGCTTTTTTTTTTTTTTTCTTGTTTTGTTTTTTAATCAGAACACTGCTTAATTCTGGTATGTGGTGGTGCAGGGGATTTAACCTGGGACTTTGGAGCTTCAGGCCTGAGTCTCTTTGCATACCATTATTCTATTTACCGCTGCCCTGCAGGTATCTCTCTGTCTCTCTCCCTCTGTTTTCTCCCTTCTCAATTTCTCTCTGACCTATCAAATAAAGAAGAAAAACAAGGTTGTGTACCAAAAAATATCTATCTAATGTGAGAAAAGTTGTGTCTATGGCCATTCACACACTTTTGTTATGCTTCATATTTAACAATAAAAACCAACATTAAAAAAAAGTACCTCGTAAATGTGAAGGGTTTGGGAGTGGGAAGCTGAGGAGATGCTTGGGAGGAAAGCTCTTTAAGTCTCCTCCTGGGCAACCCAGTCATGTGCACATAGAGTCTTTCTTTCCCTAATTTAGTCCCATGTCTAATCCCACACCAGCAAACTCTCACAGCATTCTGCTCCTCCTCCTGGAGCAGAGTCTGTTTTGCTCCTGTCAGAGTTCCTCTGTCTTCATTGTTCTGTCAGAGGCTGGAACTGTGATGGGCAGGTTGGGGGTGGGGGCAGGAAGTTGACCCAGCACCGTTTAGGTCTTGGAATCTGGTCTAGTTGGTCACAGGCTCACTGTTCTCTCCCTTTGGTAAGGCCCAGTTTCTCCCCTGTACAAGGAGGGCTGACCTGAAGGCACATCCAACACGCAGTACAGGCCTCTCAAAGGCAGGACATGGCAGCAACTGAATTTACACCACTGATCGAGATGGAGAGTCTGAGTCCTTGCCCTACCTCGGTGACCTCTTAGCTCCTTCCTCTCCCTGGTCCTTGTCTGTAAACATCCTCCCAACAACACCATGCTCAGCTTATAAAGATCAAGGGAGTGGACATGAACAGTGAGTCTGTTAGTGTGACTGAAACTGATCTGAGTCCTTCTCAGGAGCTTGACCAGTGCACAGTGAGTACCACAAGGCAGAATTGTTCTACTGCCATCATGCATGCTACCCTAGAGGTGGGCAGGTAAGAAGGACCCCCAAACCCCAGAGGAGAAAGGGAGAGGCCATACAGAGGCCTCTGCTCCCCAGTCCTTTCTGCCCAGTTTCCCTGCCTGAGGATTTGGCAGGTGATGTGGAGGCAGAGCAGGTAGGGGTGGAGGAGTCTTGTGTGGAGGGGCTTAGAAGGCTGTCAGGAGTGGAGGTGAGTGACTGTGGGGCTCGGAGTGACTGGCAGGAGAGAGCAGCAGGGAGGGCCATGTTGGCAGTCTTCCATCTCTTGGCAGTACCTGCTCAAAGCAGGGGCCAGAAGAGGACACTTCCCCCTCTGGCCAGAAGCCGGGGCCTTGGCAATGGAAGAGCCACAGTGGGGTGAGATTAATTCTCCTGACCCTACTGGGCGCTGTCTTTGCTAGAGAGAGCGACTTTAGGTAAGTGGCATGTTCCTGCCCCCAACTGCTGGCAGGCAGACAAGTTGTGTGTGGTCAGTAAGCACTAGGGCTGAGCAGGGAGGGCAGAGAGTAGGGGCCCTTGACTGGGGGAGAAGAGGTTGGCTTGAAGGATCAGGAGGAGTAGGGGACACCTTCTGTCTGATTTAAATGCACAGGGTTAAGACAGGAACTGGTGAAAGATGAGGCCAGAAGGGAACCTTCTGAAGCACACTTATAAGGCTGCACTAAACTCCATAGACTTTTGCAGACAGTGAAAGGAGATGGGTAGGAGAGAGTGTGGAAGTCAGAAGGACCTGTTAGGAGATGACTACAGGGACTCAAATAAGAAGTGTGGGTGTTGGAAGAAGACCCTGCCAGGTACAGCCCTAGGGGTGATATATCTGTTTGGCCTTTGGAAGGGGTGGCCCTTGGAATCAGAAAATACAGAAGATCTCCACCACCCAAAAGTCTGTTGGCAGAGAGAGGAGGGGAGCAGTTCACTCGTCGTGTAGGTGCAGGGCCTCTTTACGTGCCTGGGACACACGGCTGGAATGGACAGAAATGCTCCCCTGAACCTTGGCCGTACGTGGGCCCACCAGTCAGTCTGGACTGAAACTGTCCACTCATCTACCTTGCCCACCAAACTATGAACCTGTAGGTAGAGCTTAGGTCTCATTTGTGCCTGACTCCTCAAGCTGGGTAGGGGCTCAGGAAACATGACTGGAATGAATGAGAGTCCAATATATGACATGCCCTCTGCCTGCCACGACCCAGTCACCCACAGCACCAGTTCAATTTCTCTGGGTGCTGTGTAGGTTCTCTGGTGGGTTCAGGGAAGGAGGTTGGTGCCTCAGGGCATGGCTAGAGGTGGCTAAGGGCCTCTTAGCCATCTCGAACAGACCAGGTGGCCTGTTCCTGGGTCCTACCCTCCCCCAGTGGCCATTTGAGTAGCAAGTAAATTCCTACATTATGGGGTATTGGAGCGTCCTCCCTCCAGGTGGGGCTGAGTGGGTGGGGGTGGGGGGGGCAAGATGAGGGACGAGGTGCGCAGCCCTGAATAATTCATCTTGTCCTTAAATGGAGCTTTGTTTCACCGGAACTACCTAGAGACGGTGTAACTATAGCAACCACAAGTCGATATTTTAAAAGTTAAAAATAAGTCATGACATCTTAGATGTTGTTGGAGATGGTGATGGCAAAACTGCTTTTTTAAAAGACTTGCTACTCCTTAAACTGAACAAAGTAGCTTTGTGGGGATTCAGTTTCAAGGAACTCCTCACCCAAGTTAGCCCTGGGACCTGGGGCCTGGGGGCCAGAACTTGATAGGGGTGACAACAGAAAGGGGGCTGATGACAGTGATCTGACAATGACACCCTAGGGCTGAAAGCCAAAGATTAGGTCATCTTATCCAAATGCCCTTGAAGGGGGAAAATCCCTATCAGGCCTTCCAGGGGAGAGCTCACAACACCTCACTTGATTACTCCAAATAGCAGGAAGCTCACCGCCCAAAACACATGGAGCAACTCCTTGTCTCTTGGGATGACTGTTAGGAGACTCATCATCTGACTAAACTGAATTCAAAACAGACAAAAACATCCCGGTTCTGGGGTCACTGAGGTCCTGGTTTGAAATGTGATTCCACACTTTTCTGCTGTGTGAATGAGAATGAGCCAAACACCCTCTCGGAGCCTTAGTTTCCTCTCCTCTTAAAGCCTGTCCACTCTGAAGACATAGGGATGTGAAGATACTTGTCAGTAACCCTGCCCTTTCCTCTTGTTCTCTCTGGGGTTCCAAGTCTAGCACCCTCGGCCCGGTCCACCTCCACAGGACACACCCCAACCTTCTGTCCCTTCTTCTAGATGTCCGATTGCAGGGTTAGGGCTTTCTTTGTGTAAGGAGCACCCAAAGAAGGGCGAGCACCTCCAGTACCCTTACCCCCCCCCCCCCCCCATCAGGGGCAGTGAGTACTCACTGGGGAGAATTGTTTTGTAGCGGTTCTTCCGTACCAGCCCTGGGATGTCATATTCTTTTGGGTCCACAAAGTTCATGGGGATTTCCTGTAGGAGGAGGACAAAGGGATAAGAGCCTTGGTCATCTGGCCCTCACAGACACTCAAATCCAGGGGCTCCCTGAACCCTCAGTGTCATGTCCAGGGGCTGGCTTGAATGCATGCACGCATTCAACAAACATTTACTATCATGTGCACTCACACACATAGGAAGCATGTGGGACCTTGGCACGCCGAGTACATAACAAAAGATGCTACTGCTCCTGCTTAAGCCTGGCACACAGCAGACACTCAAAAATGGTTGATGAACAAGGAAGAAAAGCGTGAGCTGGCCAAATGCTATTGTCTTCACACCCTCTGTGCTACAGGACACCCAGTTGAGGTGGCTTGGCCAATGCATGTGCCTACCCTGGGCATCTCCACCCCAGGACTTTGGATTATGGTGTTGGCCCTGATAGCATCCACCCACCCCAGGTGTCCATCCACCTTAGATGTCACTTTCTCCAAGAAACTTTCCCTGATTTTCCAGCAAGGAGCCTCTTTCTTAGTTCCCAGGGTTGTATTTACACTTTTACACTTTCCCATCAATCTGTGTCAAGACCCTCATAGTTGAGCTTCTTTTTTGCCTCCAGGGGCTCAGTACCTGCACTATGAATCCACTGCTCCTGGAGACCATTTTTTTTCTCCATTTCTCTTGCCTTTGTTGTTGTTATTATTACTGTTGTTGTTGCTGTCATTGTTGTTGTATAAGACAGAGAGAGGAGGGAAAGACAGAGAGGGGGAGAGAAAGATAGACACCTGCAGACCTGCTTCATTGCCTGTGAGGCAACCCCCCTGCAGGTGGGGAGTTGGGGGCTCGAACTGGGATCCTTATGGTGGTCCATGCACTTTATGCCATATGCACTTAACCAGCTGCACTACTGCCCAGACCCTGAACTTCTCTTTTAATTTTTTTTCACTATCTTTATATATTTATTGGATAGAGATATCCAGAAATTGAGAAGAAAGGGGACATAGAGACAGAGAATGACAGAGACACATCTACAGCCCTGCTTCACCATTTGTGAAGCTTTTCCCCTGCATGTGGGGACTGGGGGCTTAAACCCAGGTCCCTGAGCATTGTAACATGTGAGCTCAACCAAGTGCACCACCACCCGGCCCCACACAGTTGAACTTCTCTGCCTGGCACATAACCTTCTGTCAGATCTTAGAGCTATGCCAGTCTCTCCCCTGTTGCTAATCTGTGCTCTCAGTCCTCCAAGTACCAACTTGTGGCATTCCTCTTGCAGGGCGTGCTTGCCCAGCCCCCACCCACCAGGATCACTGCCCCATGCCACTCTTCTCTTCCTGACCCTTCCACTTGCCCACACATCCGGGCACCTGACTACACACAGCTTTAGAGGGCTTTCCATGTTCAGACATGGAAGTGCAGGTTTTATAAATTGCTAATCACCATGCTCACCTTCTAGGGCTGTTATAAGAGTAACAGAAGAATGAAAAAATGTGCAAAAGTGGCCTTGGAATGGGGTGAAGGTAATGTCCCTTTCTCTATGACTGAGTGAAGTCAACAGTCTTTCCCTGAATGGGAAGCAGCTGAAAGAATACACATCCTTCCCTCAAGGGTAGGTGCTAAGGGAGTGGTTGGACACAGGGTGGGAGCTGAGGCTGGTCTGGGCGTCCTGGGAGGGTTTCCTGGAGGTATCCAGCAGGAGAGGATGCTGTGACAGAAACGTGGGAAGGAAAAGGCACACAGTGGCTGGTCCAACTCATAGGGGAGTGCACAGTCTCTGTAGGGGTGTGGTGGTGGGGGCAACAAAGGAGGAACTGACTTCTGCAGGCCAGGCCAAGTTTTGGAGAATGTGGAGCCACAGGCCAGAAAGAGTTGGAGGTCTCCTGGAGAAAGTGCCATCTGGTTTAGGCAAGGGCAGGTGGCTTGAGGCCGGGGGGAACTGTGAGGGAGGGAGGTGCACCCTCCCTCTCCACCAACTTCCTGAGCCCTCGTGGATTCTAATCTACTCCTGCCCACAGAGGTGGGTGGGTCACCAGGTGAATGAGACCCAGGAATTGGGAAGGAGGTGAGTCCCTTTTTTCCTCTTCTTGGTGGTGGGGACTTCCTGACTTCATAGGGTACCCCATCTGGGGCTCAGCCTATGATATGCCAGCACAGTTCAAAGTTTGGGTGCAAAGTCTGTGAATTCTGGGGGTCAGTTGGGGGAAGTTCACCACCATTGCCACAGACCTAAGCCTCACTTTAAACTTGATCTTGAGGGCTGGACCGTGGTGTACTTTTTTAAGTGTACATATCATCAACTGGAAGGACCCGGGTTTGAGCCCCTGCTCCCTACCTGCAGAGGGTCCACTTCATGAGTGGTGAAGCAGGTCTGCAGGTGTCTTTTTCTATCTCCCCTCTCAATTTCCCTCTGTCTTATCTAACAAAAATTAGAAACAGAAAAAAAAAAAGGAAAAAAAAAGGCTGCTGGAAGGGTGGATTCATAGTGCTGGCACCAAGCCTCAGCAATAACCCTAGTGGCAATTAAAAAAACAAAGACAAAAAAAAAAAAAAAACACCTGATCTTTACCAGCAAAAGGCTTTCATGCTATTCTGCCTTCCTTCACTCTTAACGAAATGAGCACTTTGGCCGGGGGAACAGAGGTTACTGAGCCCCTGGAAGTCCACCAGGAAGTAGTCAGAGACACTTACTGGGGTCTGGGTGAGAAGCAGTCAGGACAAGGAGGGGGAAATGACAGGGAAGATTTCCCAGTAGGGTGAAGAATACTTGGTGATGTGGGGCAGGAAGCAGGCTGGAAAACAGGTGACCAGAAGAGAAAGATCTCACTCTTTTCTGAGTACAGATCAGACAGTAAGACCTGGGAAACCACCAGCCATGGGGGCAGTGCTCTGCCCATGCTACCCGTCTCTTCAATCCCTGCAACAGCCCTCAACTTCATCCTCATTCTTCGGATGAGGAAGCCAAGGCTTAGAGGAGCAGCAGTTTGATAATGAAGTGATGTCAGCCTATTAGTGCTGAATCCTGGCCACCCTGCTCCCCCACCTTGGCAGGTGAGTGAGTGAAGGAAGCACAGGGATAGAAAAGGTCCACCCCCCCCCCAATAGCGGGCTTGGGGACTCACAAAGAACTCTGCCTGCAGCAAGAAGGGATCCAGCGCCTTTTCGTGCAGTTCCTCGGCCTGGAGGACACGAGATGCACTGAGCAGGTACTCGCGGGCTGACTCTTCCCGTGGGGACATGAGATAGCCGAAGCCCTCCTCGTTGCAGCCAGGGGTGCACATGTCCAGGGTCAAAGAGACGTTGGAGCCTCTTCTGGAAGGGCCAAGAAATCAGGGGTGAGTTTTGGGGGCAGGGATGGGGTATCAACTGGACACTCTGGAGCAGGAAGATGAGGCAGGCAAAATCAGGGTGGGCTTCCTAGCGGTGATATAGGAATGACCCTTGGCATTAGGAGTAGGAGTCTAGCCCAGTGGAATAGCTGATGGCGGGGGGGGGGGGGGAGGTTGGGGCCTAGTTCCAGCCCATCTAAGGCAGCCTTGATTGTCATTCTCCTCTATAACTCTGGAGGTGATTCCAGGTTTGTGCCCCACCCCCCCACCCCCGCCGGAAACTCACAGTGAGAGGGCACCTGCCTGAAGTAGAGAAGCAGGACATACCCTCTAGTCCATGGTTCTGGGCTCAGTGAACTGGGACGAGACTACAGAGTCTGGTGTCAAAGATACAGAACTCAAAGGGCCTTCACTATAGAGATAGGGAAGCTAGGGGAATGAATGGTGGCTCATCCAATAGAAAGCACATGTAACCATCTACAAGGACCTGAGTTCAAGCCCCTGGTCCCCATCTGCAGGGGGAAGGAGCTTAATGAGTAGCAGAGCAGCACTGCAGATGTCTCTCCTTCTCTCAGTCTCTCTATTTCTCTTTTTTCCCCTATTTTTTTATCATCTTTATTTATTTATTGGATAGAGACACCCAGAAATTGAGAGGAAGGGGAATAGAGGGACAGATAGAGAGACACCTGCAGCCCTGCTTCACCACTCGTGAAGCTTTCCCCCTGCAGGTGGGGACCGGGGGCTTGAACCTGGGTCCCTGCACACTGTAACATGTGCGTTTAACCAGTGCACCACCTGGCCCCTCTCTAGTCCTTCTACCTATCTTAATTTCTAGCAAACAAGGAAGGAAAAAAATGAAAAAAGGCCACCGAGAACAGTAACAGCATGCAGGAATTGATAACCATGGTGGCAAAAGTAAATAAATAAATAAATAAATAGAAAAAAGAAAAAGAAACAGTCTGCATTCCAGAAAGGGATACAAACTGCCCAAGTCAAAATAGGAAGAGAATGCTTGACTGAGCTCAATTTCTGACTCCTGATCCAGTGCTCCATGCAAGACAGCATGTGAGTAACTCACATCACTAGGAGACTGTCATTCAGGGTCATGAAGACTGAAGAACACTACCCACCACATGCTCTACCACCACCACCACCCTGCTCAAATGCCACTGACGAGTCCTGCAGTGAAGACCCCATCCAAACAAGCCTGAGCACAGAGTGTGTGTGAGTGACACTCAGCTACACCTACACTGACTGTTTCCTATCATCATTTCGGGGCTTCTCATCGACACAGGGACAGACACGTCTGTCTACACCAGCTAGGCTGTGAGGCCACATCTGCCTTGGGCACTGGCTGTTAGAATCAGCTGGGAGCTGAGAGCTCAGAGGCCTGCAGAGCCCACCCAACCTCCACTGCCCCCACCTCTCCTGCAGACCCATGGCCTTGACAGTCAGTGAGGCAGGGTCAGCCTCAGGCTTGATGTCCATCATGCAGTCAAATACAGGCGTCTCAGGGACAGGGTCCAGGTCCAGGAAGTCATCCTCCACCTTCTCCTCCATCCACTCTGAGTAGGTGAAGGAGGGCTGGCGGCTCACTGACTGGCGCCTGTCCTCTGGGGGCAGTGGGGTGGGCCGCTCTGGGGAAGACCTCAGGAGATGCCAAACCTAGTTGGGAGGCAGATGGCACCATGAATCTGGGATCATGCCAGCTACCCCTGGGTGAAAGGGGTGCCCATGACATTAAGCCCCCTGCCCCAACACTGTGTCCAGAGTAGCTCTGCTCTCCTGAGTGCTATCTGCAGGGCACTACTCCTTACCCAGAGGGGAAGAGCCACCTGTCTTCCAGGGTCCCTCTCCCCTGATCCATACTTTTTTGGATTGATTGATACCTTATTGGTGGGTAATCAGGTTTTTCTTTCTGCCTCAAGCTCTTTCTGAACATACAAACACATGTGCAGAAAGAAGGCGTCTCTTGCTCCAGCTGGGCACAACAGTGGAAGAGACAGATCCCCCCACCCCCTGGCCCAGAATGTCTAGCCTATATGTCAGATGGGAACTGGTGGGGCTCAGGGTCTGAGAACAGATGAGGAGAGCATGGAGGCTAGGTCAGGAAGTGCCTTACCAGGGCAGTGACAAGGACCACAGCCAAGGAGATCAGTAGTAGCAGATGGGAGACTTCCCAGGATCCCACACCTAGCAAGGCCTGGGAACATCAGACAAAACGGGTTAGGACTGTTTCAACAGGGGCCAACTGACTCTGCAGTCGGGAGCAGGGAGAAGAACTTCAGGGTATGGCAGTCTCTTCTGAGAACAGAGCAGCCCCATCCAGGGGTTGGTGGGACTAGAAGCCCCCAACCCCACCCTCCTCCTTTGGGGTTCCCCACAGCTTACTCACCACTGGTCCCAGCTGCTTCAGGAGTGTGAACAAGGAGGAGACAAGGTCTGTGGCATTCTGTGACCAGATGGGGCCATAGCCGCTGAACCAGAGCACCCCACAGGCCAGCTGGGACAGCCAGGGAGGTAGCAGATTGAGTCCAGAGCCTAGGCTCTGTGTTCTTACATCACCCTCCCCTCTTCCATCCTCCCCCAGCTCACCTTCAGACTTGACCTGTGTCCCTACCCCCACCCCACTCCAGCCAGACTGTAGCTGAGGGAAGGGCCCAAGCACTTGGCCCCCAGAGGGTCTCAGGACTGCTCTGGAGAGAGCTGACTCAAGGGAGCCAAGAGAATGCCAGCCCACAGGGAACCCCCAGGTACATCCAGTCCAAGGCAAGCCTCCTAGAGTGGACTCTGGAGACAAGATGGGGGGGGGACAAAGAGAGAGAGTTCCCCCTACAGGGTCCAGGGGCTGAGGAGGTGGGTCCCTGTGTTTCTGCTTCTCAGGTTTGGAAAAAGGCAGAGTGTGAGAGTTTAGCCATGAAGACTCTAGCCTTCTCCTCACCAGTCCAAGAGGGTAAAGTGACTGAGGAACACCAAGCAGGGCTCTCATCTCTTGGCATCCTCAGATGTCCATCTTGGGGAGGAAGTAGAGGGCTATCCCTCAACCCACCTGCTCTCCAGGCCCTTGAGAGGCCTGTGATATCCTTACCAGGAACTGGGAGGCAGCCAACAGGCACAGGCTGCTCCTGACAGTGAGGGAGTGGCTTCTGATGCCTTGAGCTGGTTCTGAAGGATCCGAAGGAGGTGGGGGTGGTAGCATCTCTCTCTGAGCTTCTGTGGGCCCTTCAGCCTCGTCCAGTGCCTCCATCACTACCGGCTGGGGGAGCCCTGTGGAAGGCAGGTACACAGGCTGGTGACTTGGGTTCTGCAGACACACTGCGGGCCTCTCCTTTTGGGGCTTCCGTGGCTTCCTCTCAATCCGGGATCAGTCAGCGTGGCTCCACTTCTAGCAGTCACCCTCGATTAGCAAAGCAATATTCACCTACCTTCGTCAGAAAGAGCTAAGTGTGGGTGGACAAATTATTCCTCTTTTATTTCTCCAGTAATAGAGTTAAAATGGCAGGAGGTTTTTCAGGGAGTTAACATCGTTGTGTTTACGCAGCTTCATTCTTTCCTATTTCTTAAGGAAACAAAAAATAACCCCCTCAAATTCAATTGAGAGAGAGAAGTGGGGGGGGAAGAAGGAGGAGAAAGAGAAGGAGGAGAAGAGGGAGGAGGAGGAGGGGAAGGAAAAGGAGAAGGAGAAGAAGGAGAAGAAGGAGAAGAAGGAGAAGAAGGAGAAAGAGAAAGTGGCAGCGGCGGTGGCGACAACATGGTATAACCAGGCTGTGACCCTGAGCAGTCCGCCCACATGTACCCTCAGTATTCTGTCTTTTGTGCTCTGTGCCCTGATAAGGGCTGGAGACTGGACAAGATCACAGTCACCTGTCCCTCCCTCCCCTTGTGAGGGCCCCCCCACCCTGCCCCACCCTGCCCCACCACACACACACTGAGACAGGGTGGGAGCCATGGGGTGGTGTGGAGGAAAATCCTGGTGAGGAGAACTGATACTAAATTTACTTTTAGGTTTCTAGTTGTATGACCTTTGGAGACTCCCTCTCTAAGCCTCAGTTTCCACACCTGGAAAATGGAGGTTGGGGACTATTTCATGTTATTTATTTGTTTATTTTACCAGAGCACTGATGAGTTCTGGCTTGTGGTGGTGCTGGGGTCTGAATCAACTCTCAAAGCTTTCCTGCTGCAGGTGGGGATCAGGGGCTTAAACCCAGGTCCTTGCACACTGTAACATGTGTGCTCAACCAGGTCTGCTACCACCTGGCTCCCTCCCCAGCCTTCTACTTTGGGTTTCTAATTGTGCTCTGTAGATATGCCAGGTATTACCAAGTGCTCTCCACTTTGTCTTCTGTATACTGGGTTCCTCTCTCAGATTATTTCAGCAAGGAATTCTTCTATTATGAAAGTCTGAACAACAATGACCAAGATCTGAGACCCTGGCTGTACTGTCAGGGGTCTCAATATAAGTCACTGGTGCTGGGGCTTCTCATCCAAATTTGCACTCGTACTATTGTCAAGATAAAAGGGGCCAGCAATATGAATGTGTACAGTGCTGTGAGGGTCTGTCCATATGTCACTCAGTATATGGGACAAAAGGCTCCTTTTTGTGTGGGTGAGCACAGAACATGCACAGTCAACACCACGTGAGGCCAGCAGTGTTTGCCTCCTCACTTTACAAACACTAACTGAGCGTCACCTAGAGCCTGCACCCACAGCACAGAGAGTCCAGGTCCTAGAGACATGTGTTTCTACCATAGCTTCTCCTTCACAAATGTTGACTCCCTCAGGCTCCCCACCTGCCGTGTTCTAGCTACACGCCTTGCAGTTCCTCAAAGGGGCCTTTGTGCCCCTGTACTTTGTGCATGCTATTTCGTCCCACACTCTGCACCCCACTGCCTTTGCTAAGCTACTCGTATGCATCTCACAGAACTCTATCGGCTGCACATTGAGTACAACTAGCCCCAAACCTCTCATTCCAGCTGCAACAATTCACCTGGAAAGTGCAAGGCCCTGCTTCTGAGTGTTTGACTTATTTACTCCTTGCCAGACTCCTCTGAAGTAAGGACTACAGACTATCTTTATTTTACAAAAGAGGAAAGTGAGATGCAGATAGGTTAAGAAACTTGCTCAAGGGAATGTCATACATCAGAAATGAAAACAAACAACAAATGCAGAGGTTGTAGGGAGAAAGGAACCCTATGTCAGTGCTGGTGGGAATATAAACTGGTCCAACCCCTGTGGAGAGCAGTCTGGAGAACTTTCAGAAGGCAAGAAGTGGACCTACCCTATGACCCTGCAATTCCTCTCCTGGGGATATATCCTAAGGAATCAAACATAACCATCCAAAGAGATCTGTGTATACCTATGGTCATAGAAGCACAATTTGTAATAGCCAATACCTGGAAGCAATCCAGGTGTCCAACACAGATGAGTGGCTGAGTTAGTTGTGGTTATATACACAATGGAATACTATTCAGCTATTAAAAATTATGATTTCACCTTCTTCACTTCATCTTGGATGGAGCTTGAAGGAATTATGCTAAGTGAGATAGACCAGAAAGAGAAGGAAGAATATGGAATGACTGCATTCACAGAAGTTGAAAAAAAAAAGAAGCTGAAAAATTAGAACAGAAAAGAAGGTACAAAGCAGAACTTGGACTGGATTTGGTGTATTGCACCAAAGTAAAAGACTCTAGGGTGGTGGAGAGGAATGCTCAGGTCCTGGAACATGATGGAGGAGGAGGACCTAGATGGGGAGTTATATTGTTATGTGGAAAACTGAGAAATGTTACACATGTATCAACTACTATATTTTACCATCAACTGTAAACCATTAATCCTTCAAATAAAGAAAAAGTATATTAACAAAAAGAAATTGTACGCATGTGTCAATGAATGCACTGTCAAGCATTAATCACCTCATTAAAAAGAAAAAAAAAAGAGGGGTCAAGTGATAGCGCAGGGGTTAAGCGCACATGGCACCAAGCTCAAGGACCGGCGTAAGGATCCCGGTTCAAGCCCCTAGGTCCCCCACCTGCAGGGGGGTCGCTTCACAGGCAGTGAAGCAAGTCTTCAGGTGTCTGTCTTTCTGTCCCCCTCTCTTTCCCTCCTCTCTCCATTTCTCTCTGTCCTACCCAACAACAACATCAATAACAACAATAATAACCAGGACAAGGATTAAAAAAAAAAAGGGCAACAAAAGGGAAAAATAGCCTCCAGGAGCAGTGGATTAGTGGTGCAGGTGCCAAGCCCCAGCAATAACCCTGGAGGCAAAAAAGAAAAAAAAAAAAAGAAAAAAAGAAAAAGAAACTTGCTCAAGGGTCAATACAATAAGCACCAGACGGTGTGTGCTGCTTCACCATGTGTGCGACCCAGGTTTGAGCCCAGCCCCCACTGTATTAAAGGAAGCTCCAATGTTGTGGTCTCTTTCACCCTCTTTCTCTGCCTACATCTAAAATATAAATAATACAAAAAGTTATTTAAAAAGGAGACTTGAACATGTTAATTAAGTTCAAATGTGATTGAAGTTGATTCAAATCCCATCTCAAAACAGCTTAACGAACTCTGGGCTGTAACACTCAGCAAACTTGGCAAAAATTATTTAATACCCTCTCTCCCAATTGTCTGTCATTCGGCAAGGGTAAGGACATAATTTTTGTTGATGAAGTCTGTCCACGGCATCTGGGTCAAGTTCTGACATTAAAGCCTGCAATAACTATTTATGGAACCAGCGGATGACGATGGGAAAGTATCTTTTATTCTGTGTGTGTTTTTTTAATATTTATTTTCCCTTTTGTTGTCCTTGTTGTTTAACATTGTTGTGGTTATTGTTGTTGTTATTGATGTTGTTGTTGGATAGGACAGAGAGAAATGGAGAGAGGAGGGGAAGACAGAGAGGGGGAGAAAGACAGACACCTGCAGACCTGCTTCACCCCTTGGGAAGCGACTCCCCTGTAGGTGGGGAGCCAGGGGGCTCGAACTGGGATCCTTAAGCCGGTCCTTGTGCTTTGCTCCATGTGCTCTTAACCTGCTGCTCCACCGCCCGGCTCCCTATTCTGTTTTCTTATTCTGGCAAATGAAGATGGTCAGATTTTGAAACACTAGTTTTCAAACAAACTAGTGGCACATGCACTTGGAAAACACAGTCCATGGATGAAGCTGAGTCTGGAGGTGGAGAGGGTACAGGACATAGGCCTGGGGCCACCTGGCTTGGCTCTGCAGTGTGCAGGCTGTGTGAGCCTGGCTAATCCCTTCTCCTCCCTGAGGCTCAGGCTCATTTTCTATAAAAAGAGCGGCTCTGGGGGTCGGGCGGTAGTGGGTTAAGCGCACATGGCGTGAAGTACAAGGACCAGTGTAAGGATCCCGGTTCGAGCCCCGGGCTCCCCACTTGCAGGGCAGTCGCAGGCAGTGAAGCAGGTCTGCAGGTGTCTGTCTTTCTCTCCCCCACTCCCCGCCTTCCCCTCCTCTCTCCATTTCTCTCTGTCCTGTGCAACAATGATGACATCAACAACAATAATAATAACTACTACAACAACAAAACAAGGGCAACAAAAGGGAAAATAAATAATTAAAAAATAATAATAATAAAAAAGAGCGCTTTAACTGGTACTTTGTGCTTCTCCAATGTTTCTGCCATCCTCAGCAGTGAGTGGATGTGGGTCTCTGGAGAGAAACTCCACACAGCTTGGACTTTGTTGCTTCCTTTACATGTTCTTAGGTGCCCTGTCTGATGATTTGTTGTGATATTAAAACACTGGTTTGCCCCTCCCAAAGCTTCGAATCAAATGTATGCTTCAGGGAAACGTGTTCCATTTATCCTTTGGCTTTGCCCTCAGGGGTACATGTACCCCAGTCTGAGAAGTGTGGAGCTCGCTTGCCATAACACATCAGGCTGCTGTTATAAATGACTCTGTAGATGAATATTTAATGCTATGGAAAACTGATTCCAGTGGTATGGAGTCAGAAAGGCAAGGTTACAAAACAGTATGATCTTCTGGGCCTTAAGCATTAGGAAAATATACATGTGCCTATCAAAAGGTAGGGAAATCAGATATAAGACAAGAGGTTAACAGGAGAGAGGGCTTGTAGAACATGCAGCCTGGTGAGCGCCTGACACATAGTAAGTGCTCAGTAAATGGCATACCAATAGAAGGACAGAAGCCAGGTGCTAACAACAGTTTTTTGGAAATGGGTGAAATTAGAGGGTTTTTTTTTAATTGTCTATATATTCTAAGTTTCCCTTAATAGATGATTTATCCATACACATATTTATTTCAACAGTAAAAAAACATTATTAAAAAAATCACTCTTTTGTATTGAGACACCATGGATCCTAGGTAGTATTCCTGGGTTGCAAGTCTGACTCCCACCTGTCACATCTAAATATACATGGTGGGGAACTGAGATTAAGACCCAGGGGCCAGGCAATGGCACACCTCACTAAGCACACACATTATCATGTGACGACCTAGGCTGGAGCCCCCACTCCACGTCTGTAAGGGGAAGCTTCACAAGCAGTGAAGCAGGTCTGTGGGTCTTCCCAACCCCATTCTCCTCTCAATTTCTGTCTTATCAAAAGAAAAAAAAAAGGTCACCAGGAGCGGTGAATTCGTTGTGCAGGCACTGAGCCCCAACAATAATTCTGGTGGCAAAAACAAACTAACAAGAACAAACACTCCCAGAACCAAACCCACCCAGCAGTAGGACAGCCACTCAGAAGACAGGCCCCAGTGAGGTATGCTCATAAAAGACTAGGTGAACCACGGTGTACTTTGTGGTGTGGAAGAAAGGTGGAAGGCTGTGGGGAGGCCCTAAACACACTCAGAGACTAAGCAGGTGGGTTTTTATTTATTTATTTTTTTAAACCTACAAGGTACCTGGTCCACCTGGGGCCACAGGAATCCAACTGACAGGTATTCACAGAGTATTAATAGTAGTTGACTTTCAGAATAGGGCAATTTGAAAGCTGTTTTTTGGGGGCAGAAATGTATCAATCTTTATATAGGAAGGCACATTTTCAAACACACACTACAGGGCTGGCGAAACAGCTCACTTGGACAACATGCTTCTTCACTATGCTCACAACTGAGGATTGAACTTAGCCCCCACCATGTTGAAGGAAACTTTGGTGCTCTTTCTCTCTGACTCATTCTCTGTCTCCATCTTAAAAAACAAACAAGCAATAATAGAAAAGTTAAACACACACACACGTTGAACTCTGCTTATAATTTTGGACAGGATTTACAGTTTTCAGGTTAAAAATCCTTTCTCTTTTTTAAAAAAACATTTATTTTATTTTATTTTATTTTATTTACTATTGGTCAGAAACAGAAATCAAGAGGGGAGTGGGGAGAGGAAGAGAGACAGAGAAGAAGAGAGGAAGAGAGACAGAGAGACACCTGCAGCCCTGCATTACCACTTGTGAAGCTTTCCTCCTGCAGGTGGGGACCAGGGACTAGAACCCGGGTCCCTGTACATTGTGGCATGTGCTCTCAACCAGGTGAGTGACCACCTGGTCCCAAGAACCCTTAATCTCCAGGCTGGGGAGAAGAACTCTAGGATGGAAGGCATGGCAGTGGGTGAGGGAGATGACTTTGTTGGGCGTTGCCTCTGCTCATTCCTGTGTGAGTCTACATATTTATCAAGCACTAGTAACACCTTTGGCTCTGGGGACACAGCTGCACAGATAGCCCTGTCCCGGCTCCATTTATCCTTCTGGTCCTGCTTTTAGAGACTGATGCCAGCTCTTCTCTTTGTCCTGCCCACCCTCCTGCTCACTGGAACATCCTGGGAGTGAGGATGCCACCTCACAGGGCAGGCACACGCACCAGAAACTCCAGGAAGCCTTGTGAGGGAGACAGCGGCGGCAGCAGTAGCCTGCAGCTTCGTCAGTGAGAGATGGAGACTCATGTCAAGGGCTGACTGCAGCAGTTCACACTGTGTATGTGCAGCTCCATGCACAAAGCCTTGACTCAGAGAAAGCCTGCTCACAGTCGTTTCACACCCCCCCACCCCTCACCCCCGTTAGCCTCTTGTGCAGGGTGAAGGGGATTTTCCAGGTGAGGAGATGGAGGCTTGTCCATGTGAAGTGTAGACCTGAGATTCAAACCAAGGGCTTCTAGACCTGAAACCATCTTTCTACTTGGCCTTGGTTCTGAGGAAATGGCCACTGCAGTAAAGGCAGGGAGATGGTGAGAGCTTGGGAGGGTGAGAAAGGTGGTCTCTGCGCTGAGGGGAACCTTAAGCCCTAGCTGCCTCCCCAGGAGTAGGGTGCAGCTTTTGTGCCTGATGGTTCATCAAAGGTTGTTGGGTATGAAGAAAAGGAAAACAAGTGTACAGGCCAAAGTTCTGGGGCCCCTGGGTAAGGACTGTTGGTAAATGGCCTTCAGACTTTACCTGGAAACACTATGATCCCTCCCGTTACTAGCTCCCAGATCCCCCATTAAACTCTGTAGCGGCTGTGTGCCCTGGGGCTGATGCCGCCTGAGCTCCAGAGCCCTTGGATGCTCCTGTCAGTGACTCATCCTCAGTGCTCCCAGGCTGCCAGTCCACCGGAACTGGAGTGCAAGGCTGGCGCAGCCTGTTCCTGTTTATGAAAACGGTGGCTGTGTCCCATTCAGCTTTTCTTCCCTTTGCAGACACGGCCAGAAGTGACCTCGTGACTGGGCCCACAGTCACAGGGGACCCTGACCAATGGAAAAACATGTTCAGCTCTGCCTGGACTTCCAGAACCACTGATAGAGCCTGGCAGGCCCTTGGGTGGGGTTTGTTCTAATCTGCTAACTTTTCAGAGGGGGAAACTGAGCAGCAGAGAGGGTGAATGCTTGTTGAAGGTCGACAGCAGAGCCACGTCAGCTACTGTGAGGAGCAGGGTTAGTTAAGAGACGGGATGCCCCCTCACACCAAGGCTGCTCTAAGTGCTTCACATGCATGAATACATTATATCTTCACTCCAATCCTAGGAGGCAGGTATCACCCCCATTTATAGATAATGAACTTAGCCATAGGGAAGTGTAGTCACTTGGCTAAGGTTAGCTAAGAGATAGGGCAAGTGAAGAGTCAGACAATTTGTCTCTAGAGTCCAGAACTGAGACATTCAATGAGACTATAGCATTCTCTCTTCCCTTCCCCTCTTTTCCTTCTTTCTACCTCCTTTCCTTCCTAAAAGATTTATTTCTTATGGAAGAGAGAATCAAAGATGAAAGAGAGAGTGACCAGAGCACTACTCAGCTCTGGAGGTGCTGGTAACTGAATGTGTGAGGCCCCTGGGGTCTCAGGCATGCAAATTCAGGGCTGTGACACACTGAGCTACTGCCACAGCCCAGATGTTCTGCTTTCTATACCCCGCCATCATTCAGAAAACCCCAAGGGGCTGGGTGGTGGTATACTTGACTGAGGACACAAATTACCTGGTCTCCACCTGCAGAAGCCTCATGTCTCTCTGTCTGTTTCTCTCCCTCTCCCTCTCCCTTTATTTACTTGATAGAGACAGCCAGAATTTGAGAGGGAAGGGGATGATAGAGAGGGACAGCTCTGCTTCTCCACTTGTGAAGCTTTCCCTCTGCATATGGGGACCGGGGGCCCAAACTCAGGTCTTTGTGCTGCTTCTATTTTGTTGTGGGGATAGTGGGGGCTGTGAGAGGGCTGTGAGGTAAACCTGGGTTGGTTCTTTACAGTGCCCACCTGTGGAGGGGTTAAATGACAGGGAGCAGTCACCACTCCTGCCCAGTGGGCTGTGTCAGGACTCTGAAATTCTTCCACACCCAGACTCATGCTGTAGGTTGATAATGTCCCAATCTCACAGCGGTAGCCACAGAGGTAGAGAGAAGTTGCTTGCCCAGACTTCCCAGAGTCACAGAGCCAGTGAACGGTGGGTATCCACAATTCACCAGGCTTCCACGATCCACAGGAAGATGTGGAAACTTAAAAAGGGATGGAATGGGGCAGGCCAGGAAGGCCTATTTTGAATTTTTTGCTTCAGCAGATTCTGAATACAGATCTACGGGGAGGTGTTGCTAGGAGAACTGAGAAGGGTGGAAGAATCTAGGAGGAAAGGCTCATCAGTCTCTTCTGCCATCACAACCATCACGCTCCTAGACTTTACCCTTGGTGTCAGGAGGGTGTGCTTCACCTTACTGAGCATGGACACTGTTGTGGTCTCTGTCCACATGGGTGGGCTCCATTGTCTGCTCTCCCCCTTTGGGGGGGGAGTGTAATAAGCAAACTAGGAGTGAGAGTGGTGTACAGCCATACCATCCTGAACAAGCCTGATCTTGGAGGAGTGATCTTGATGAGTGTGGGTGGGGAAGAGAAGATTCCCTAAACACTCTTTTCACCTGCAAACATCGAGGTTTTGTGTCTCGACCCTAATGCTGAGGGGCAGAACTCTGAGGAGTCAGAATGGCCCTGGTAAAAGGAAATTCTAGTCCCTCTGGGCAAAAGCAAATTAATGATGAGTGTGAGGTTCTGGAAATTTGCACTGGTTTCTCACAAAGTCCCAACTCATCAGTCCTGCTGATCAGTGAGCAATAAGATGGAAAAGTGCTCAGAAGGAGGTGGCAAGATGACAAGGTCTGGGCTGGAAGCCAGAAGCCCTGGATTGCTCTTAGAAGGCAAGCAGGTCCTAGCCGTGTCCCTCTCTGCAGTCTGCAGGCAGAATGGTGTAGAAAACAACTAGACTGTGTTTAAGAGGATTCTGACACAGAGCATGGGTATTCCCCGTGTATTTGCTTCACAGCTTGGGCAAGCTGTTAAACTAGTTCTCTGATAGTGTCCATCAACAGGTGGAGCTGTGCCCCTCCCCCTGAACTGGCTGACTGTGCTAAAGATGAGCATGAGGCACAAGTGATGGTGTTTGGCTGCTGAGGCTGGGCTACAATAGTCCACCCGACTCCTGCTGGACTCCTGCTCTAGACTCCTCCTGCAGGCACGTTAAGATCTGGGCGGCTACCCTGAGGCATGCCTTGTGGTGGTGTGGGGAGAGGGGGCGGAGACAGAGTGCAAGAGCAAGACAGAGTGAGGCTGAGCGAAGAAAGGAGGTACAGGTGATCCATACACAGAGCCAGAGAGAAAGAAGGGGGGGGGGGCGGGCAAGAGTAGGCGAGTGAATAAATCAGACAGTGGGTGCTCAGGAAAGTTATCATGTAGGACCCATTGGATCAGCAGTCCTGCCAGTCAGCAAATAGGCTAGTGGGGCAGCAGGAGGGGACTTACACTGTCAGGCTCAAGCAGATTGTCAAAAGATCATTTGTGAGACTTTTAATTTGATTTTTTTAAAAAAAAACCTTCTCACTGTTCAGTTCTGGCTTATGATGGGTACCAGGGACTGAACCTGGGACTTCTGAGGCCCAGGCTTGAAAGTCTGTTGCATTACAACGAGAGCTATTTTCTTGGTCCTTGAGTTGTGTTTAGTCATTGTCCTGAGAACTTAGCTCGAGCTAGGTGAGAAAGGTGCACCGTGAAGGTGGCAGCTATTCTGTTTTCCCTCTTGGCAATGCAGAACTCTCCCAAAGTGACTCTTCTAAGCCACTGAACTTAGTGCTGGATTAAAACCAAGTGTTAAGTCTGAGAGGTCTGGCTAAACCATCTCTTCCTCCTCTAAGCCACAAAGTCTATTCTGCTTTTTGGGCTGTCAAGCCTAGCAAGGTACAGTTCTAAGCATCCCAGTGACTGATTTATTTATTTACATACTTGCCACCAGGGTTCTTGCTGGAACTCAGTGCCCGCATGATGAATCCACTGCTCCTGGTGGCCATTTTCGCTTCTTTAATCCCTTTCTTTTTTTACTAGGCAGGACAGAGGAAAAATTAATCCCTTTCTTTTTTTTACTAGGTAGGACAGAGAGGAAATGGGGTGATAGAGAGGGAAAGAGAGAGAGACACCTGCAGCTGATTCACCACTTATGAAGCTTCCTCCCTGCAGGTGGGGAGTAGGGGTTTATCCAGGTCCCTGTGCATGGGTACAGGTGCACTCAACCAGTTGTACCACTGCCCAGCTCTTGTGACTGATTTATAAACGTTACCTCAGACAATCCTTCTAACACCATAGGAGGCAAGTAAGAAGTCTGTCCTCATCTTATAGCCAGGAAAATAGATGTCTGAGAGGTTAACTGACTTACCTAAGGCCCTGAAGGTGGAGGACAGAAGAGCCAGACTCATGCCCAGGCAACAAAACTCCAGCATTGTCTTCCTAACCGGACTCTCTGTCCCAGGCTTGGCCTTTGCTGTCTCTTTTTCCTTCCTGTTGGTGGAAGTCACCAGAGAAGGAGCTGTAGCTGTTCTAGGCCAAAGGGGTCAAGCCTGCTTCCCTGGCACAGGGTAGGGAAGACTCCACAGTGGTGGTGAAAGGGGCGGTGTTGGAGACAAGCAGGGTTCAGATGAGTAATTGGGGCAGGTGGTGGCACAGCTGGTTAACTGAACATGCCTCAGTGTATAAGGACACAAGTTCAAGCCCCTGGTCCTCATTGGTAAGGTGGAAGTTTCACAAGTGGTGAAGCAGGTTTGCAGGTGCTCCCCCTTCACTCTCTACTCTTTCCCTCTCAATTTTCCCCGTCTCTATCCAATAATAAATAAAATTAAATATTTTTCAAAAAGATGAGTAAGAGGGAAGCTGTTTAAGTAAGGATGTAGGGTACTTAATCTGTGAGGGGTGTGTGTGTGTGTGTGTGTGTGTGTGTAGAGGTGCTGAAAGCTGCCTGCTGGCCTCGGGAAGACTGTGCTAGGGAAAGGAGCAGGTGAAGAGGGTGTGGGAACTCTTGACAGGCATATTCTGAGAACAAGAAGCCTCTCTGTGGCTCTTCCTGCCGACACAAGTGCCTTTGTTTCCTGGGAGGAAGCTTCTCTTATGTGACTCAAAGCATCAGAAGGTTTGGCGTCACACGGACTTATGTGTGAGGTTCAACTTTGCCATTTACTCCCTGCATGGCTTTAAGTGACTTCATCTCTCCTGTGGACAATGGGGACACTAGGAATCGCCTCCTGGGTGAACACTCAATACACAGTAGCAGACCTGGGGGTGGGGCGGGCGGCTGAGGGGAAGGGGAGCTTGAGGGTCAGGCAGTTGCAGGGACTTGTCTTTCACCTTCTAGGTGAGCCCCCACCCCAGGAGGACAGTGGTGTCCTGCCTGCCTCCATGTGGACAGGGGCTTTGAAGCTGCTGGCTGGCAGCTGGGGCTGTCGATGGAGTGGGACTTGACTGGGGGTGGCAGAAGTGGGGCAGCTTTGTCTCTGCCAGTTCATTAAACCCAGGACATTAACAAGCTTTCAAAATAAACAGCCACACAAGTACTCTTTGGATGGGATATAACAAAAATCTGAAATTGCTAACAGCTTTGTTGCTACCAACAAAGGTTCAGTTCTTTGTGCCTCTTGGAGTGGAGGCCCAGAAGTACAAGTCTATATAAAAAAAAGGTCAATGCAGTTCTGAGGGTTGGTGCTGGTTCACCAACCCTTGCAGCTGCCCACACCGAGAGCGAAAAGAACATACAGAGAGGAGATGGAGTGATGGGGTGATGGGGTGATGGGGTGATGGGGAAGCAGAGTGCCTGAGGCTTCACATCAGCACTGTGCATAAAGCTGGCACTTCACAGATGGGGACACTGAGGCCCAGTGGGCAAGCAGGAGAGCCAGGATCAGCACGTGCATCTTTAAGTCTTGGTGTGGTTCCTGTTCAGTAGGCAGGCATGGGAAGTGTCACTAGGACTGCTTGTGTGAGTATCTAAAAGGCTGAAGCCTGAGATCCCCTGGCAGCAGAAGGCTGGGGGGCTTTGGTGGGTTTTGCTAAGATCCCTGAGAGGTTAAGGGGAGCCCAGGACATGAGCAAGAACAAGCTAAGGATACCCCCACTCCAGTACAAAAGCATACCAGACCTCCAGAGGCTGCCACCCTAGGCTGGCCCCTGGCAGCTAGAGGTGCCATCATTCTGACAAAGTGTCAAGAAGGTGGTTGGAGAATCCCAACTTTGCCTCTAGTGAGTGGTGTGGCCCTGGGTCTCTCACTACACCTATGGATCTTGGGGGCCTTCTCTAAATGTAGAGTGTGATTAGGGGTCTTTAAGGACTCTCCCAGAAATAAAGGTTCATTGCTGCCTTACACAAGTGAAAATGAATCTAACCCTCCACTTTAACTAAACTCAGTGGCTTCCCCTTGTCCTTAGGATCAAAGACCCATGTCTTACCACGGTCAACCATAATGGCCTGGCATCTCCCCAGCCTACCTACACTCATGCCAACTTCTTCCCAGTTCTCTGCTCAACTTCTTCCAGATCCTCTGCTGGAATCAGTCTAGGAAACAAAAGTCTGAACACTGGTAGTAGTGCTCAAGGACGTCTTACACTGCCCCTAAGGGGCAGGCGAGCCAAGGTTCCCTCCCTGTGGTGGGGTGGGAGGAGCAGAGGCATCTGCATGATCAACATTTGGAGTGCTGGTAGGCCCAGTGTTCTGGAGTTCTGTGGGAAGTGTTATTCAGTCCTTCAGAGCAAAAGACTAGAGCACAGACAGCACCATGGAAGGACCTCAGAAGCTGTGCTGTGTGAAAACCATGAATGATAACACAACACCACAGAGACACATTAGAAATATATCCATGGGGAGTTGGGTGGTAGTACAGTGGGTTAAGCGCAGGTGGCGCAAAGCACAAGGACCGGCATAATGGTTCGAGCCCCCGGCTCCTCACCTGCAGGGGAGTTGCTTCACAAGCAGTGAAGCAGGTCTGCAGGTGTCTTTCTCTCCCCCTCTCTGTCTTGCCCTCCTCTCTCCATTTCTCTCTGTCCTATCCAACAAATGACATCAATAACAACGACAATAAAAAAGAGCAACAAAAGGGAATAAATAATTTTTAAAAATAAAAAAAGAAATATATCCATGGAGATGGGAAGGCAATACAACGGTTATAAAGAAATACTTTGACAGCACATAGCATAATGGTTATACAAAAAGATTCATGCCTGAGGCTCTAAAGTTTCAGGTTCAATCCCCTGCACCACTATAAGCCAGAGCTGAGCAGTGCTCTGGTAAACACACACACACACACACACACACACACACACACACACACACAGAGAGAGAGAGAGAGAGAGAGAGAGAGGGAGAGAGAGAGACACACACACACAACTCTGCCGGTGGATGTGGTGTGGAACTATACTTTGTAATTTACAATTTTGTAACTCATTATTAATCACAAATAAAAATAGAAAATAAAATAAATACAATCTAAAAATAGAGTATTTCAATTGACTGGAAGACAAAACCAAACAATATATATATATATATACATATATGCTGAATCAAAACTCCAAACACCTGAAACCTTTATGGTTAAATCATGTTATTGCAATAAAAGTTTAAAAATAAGCACAGAGAGGGGGAGCTGGCTCACACAGCATAATGCACACATTGTCATGCACAGGGACTGGGGTTCTAGTCCCTGGTTACCATATAAGAACACCATACAAAGGGGGAAGCTTCACCAGTGGTGGAGCAGTGCTGCGATCTCCTGTTTTCTATCTCTCTTTCCCTCCCTCTCTCTCATCCTCTATGTTGAAATAAGAAAACAAAGTTCACAGGAAGCAGTGGAATTGTACATGCACAAAGCTCCATGGATGTCATGGTGGTCAGAAAAAAAAAAAAGGAAAGAAGAGAAATGCACAGAAAATGTAAGTTATATTAGCAGTTTTAGTCATTTGTTGGCAAACGCTAGAAGAAGAAGTCATTTGTCAGGTAATTCAGACTTTCCCAAGAGGACTGCCACTGGGGCAAGGCCAACTGAAGGTTGGGGTGGCTGGTGTTAGTCCCAGTGCAGGATGCTAGGATTAACTGTATGGGCTGCTCAGGTTGGCAGAGGGTGACCGTGGGTTGAGTGTAGTAGGGCACAAGAATACCTCCAAGCAGTCTTGTTTCTACCAGGGCTTCTACTTCTCAATACAATGGGACAATTATAAAATATGACCCAATTAGGGTTCTTTTTTTTAAAAAAAATTTATTTCCAATTAGGGTTCTTAGTATATCCAAGAATGTTTTCATCTATTTTTTTTTGCCTCCATGGTTATCACTGGGGCTCAGCACCTACACTGCTAATCCACTGCTCCTGGAAGCCATTTTCCCCATTTTTCTCCCTGTTGTTGGTATTGTTATTACTGGATAGGACAGAGAGAAATCAAGAGAGGAGGGGAAGATAGAGAGGGGGAGAGAAAGACATACACCTGCAGACCTGCTTCACCACCTGTGAAGCAACCCCCCTGCATTTGGGGAGCCAGGGGCTTGAACTGGGATCCTTATGCCAGTCCTTGTGCTTAACCTGTTGCGCTACTGCACAGCCACTTAACCTCTATTCTGAAGGCTTAAATTAAAGATAGTTCACTGTATCATCAGCTACAACAAACACCATGGAATCAGAAAGCAGAATGAAAACAGAACTATTACTTAAAGACGCTTAAGTCCAACAGAACCTAAGCTGCCAAGTGTCCGACAGGCATCTCAATAACAACAGGACGTTCAGGTCTGACTTCCCTGAGTCTGCCCACCTGTGCTCCTGCACCTGCTCCCAGGGCAGTCAGAACTGTGACCCGGCACCTGATGGGGAGTGAGAGGGTTATGTGAGAATGAGGGTTAGCAGACAAAGAGCAAGGCTCATCAAGGACCTTAGAATGCTTTAGTAGCTGGTTCTTAAAGACATGAAACAAGACTCTTTAACTAAAGGGCATTTCTTCATAGAGCCTTCTCTGCCCCCGCCCTCCAAGATAAGGCCACCTGGTTCATGCATCCTCCATGGTGCCTTGTCCTCTTTTGGAACAGGAACTAGATCTTTCTTGCTCTCCATTGCTTTTTTTTTTTTTTTTTTTTTTTTTACATTTTTTAATATTTATTCCCTTTTGTTGCTATTGTTTTATTGTTGTAGTTATTGTTATTGATGTCACTGTTGTTGGATAGGACAGAGAGAAATGGAGAGAGGAGGGGAAGACAGAGATGGGGAAAGACAGACACCTGCAGACCTGCTTCACCACCTGTGAAGCGACTCCCCTGCAGGTGGAGAGCTGGGGGCTTGAACCAGGATCCTTATGCTGGTCCATGTGCTTTGTGGCATCTGTGCTTAACCTGCTGCGCTGCTGCCCGACTCCCTATTGCTCTCCATTGTATTACCATTGGGCACAGAATGGATATTCGGTAAAAATTTGCTGAATCTCTACACCAGCAGGATGGAAGCTTCATGAGTGGTGAAGCAGTGCTGCAGGTATCTCTAATTCTACCCCTTTATCTCCACACACTTTTCTCTCAATTTCTCTTTTCCCTCTCAAATTAAAATAATAAGAATAAAATATAATGTTGAGTCAATGGAAGGATCAGCTGCCTTTTCAACTGAACTGAGTTGGTTCCTGGCCATTGGTGTTGACCTTGTCCAGGTCACGGTGGGATGGCTGTGAAAGCTCTGACCTGCTGGACACAGGCTGATGCAGCAGGATGAAGATAACTAGGGTTTTCTCTACACAGATCTTGCCCACCCAGAATGGGAAGAGGCCTCTTGCTGAGACTTTGGCCCCCGCAGGGACGGGTCCACTTGGCACCCACCATGATCCACAGTTTGGGATGAGCAAGGAGTAGTCTTGAAGACACCAGATGTGATGTAAAGTGTCAGTTGTGTGTACCAAAATGGTCAATGGTTAGGCCTCTCTAGTGTTCAGTCACAACCATGCACAGACCCTGTGGGAATACCACTGTCCCTAGTCCCCATCCCTGTGCTTCTGCTCCTCTAGTCACATCACTTTCTATGGTGTCAGAAATCCACAGGGTCTGGGAAGTGTCCACAGGCCCCCTTTCCAAGCCATGCTGGTGGTCACTTGGGCTTCAGAGCTCTCTGCCCATATGGCCTGAAGTCTGCTATGGTGCAGGCACATTTGGAGGGGGACCCAGCCTCCTACCTGGGTATCTTTAGGTCTGAGGGGTGACCAAAGAGCAGCTCTTGGGTTGAGTGTGGGTCTAGCTGGGACACAGACAAGTATGCCTGTGTGCACATACACAAGGGCTCTTGCAGGGCGGTGGCACACCTGGTTAAGTGCACATATCACCATGCATAAGGACCCAGGTTCGAGCCCTTGGACCCACCTGCAGGGGGGACACCTCATGAATGGTGAAGCAGGTCTGCAGGTGTGTCTGTCTTCTTTTCCCCACTTTGCCCCCCCACTTCCCTCTCAATTTCTCTCTGTCCTGTCCAACAAAAATAGAAAGAAAAAAAGAAACCAAGAAAGAAAGGAAAAATGGCTGCCAGGGCCTGTGGATTTGTAGTGTAGGCTCCGAGCCTCATGGATAACCCTGGAGGCAAAACAACAACAACAAACTCTTGCCAGGCTGGACTGTGCAGGTGAGGGCTGTGCCACTTGGGTTACATCTGCACCTGGGCTCAGTGCCTGTAAATGTCAGGAGAAGGCCTGCGCAGGGGACACTGCACCACACACGGGGATGCTGCATCATCAGCAACACTCTGCTGTGTATCTTCCTGCTCCCTCTGCCCTGTGCCCCTTGCCCCTCCCCAAAGCTGCAGTCCCAGGTGAGGCCTGTACTGATGCTGGCTGCGGACGGAGAGGAGGTCTCAGCACCAGCAGGGTTGCTCGGTTTCATGCACATGTGAACACAATGGTGGGGGGTGAGTTTGAATGTATAAATGTGTCTGGGTGATTGTGAGCAAGGGAGAAAGAGAAAGAAGAAAAGGAAGGTAACAGTGAAAAAGAGTGGTGCACATGCATGGCGTGGGTATGGCAACCAGGTGTACAGCCGGTGTCGCCACAGCGTCTGGGAAACTCAAGATCCGCGGGCTGGAACCAGGGAACACTCGGCATGGGGAGGAGTGTGCATGCTGGTCTGTTTCCGTGTGTGAGTAGGGGTGTGGCTATGGGAGAGAAAGTGATCGAATCAAGGTGGGGGAGAGTGCAGGGCTTTCACACCTGAGGTTCCTGGTTCAATTCCTGGTGCTGCATGAACCAGAGTGGTGAGTGGTGCCCTACTTTGTTTCTTGTATGAAACACACACTGCCTCTCCGTCTATTATAGTGAAATGTATAAAATAAACCTTAAGGGGGCCAGGTGATAAGTGCACACATGGTAGTGTGCAAGGACCTGAGTTCCAGCCCCTGGTCCCTACCTGTAGGGGGAAGACTTCATGAGTGGTGAATCAGGGCTGCGAGTGTCTCTCGGTCTCTCTCCCTATCTCACTCTCCCCTCTCAATTTCTCTGTCACTATCCAATAGTAAATAACTAAACATTTAAAAAAAACCTTTAAAAATAAAATAAACCTTCAAAAAGGAACAGGGAGCAGCTGCAGCTCTGTCCATCTCTAGGCAGCACGTCTAGTGGAAGGGGTGGATGACAGGAGCACGGGGCTGGGGTCTGAGTGTGTAAGAGGGCGGAGATTTGTAGGGGTGTGGGTATGAAGGTAGGTGTGTGCCCTGCAGTGCTGCATGAGACAGAGACTGTACACGTGTCTGGGTGACTGTGTGGGCTTGTGTACGTGAGTCTGAGAACAGGAGGCCGTGGCAGATGAGAACAAGCACACGTATGCAGTGACTGTGTGGTGTGCGCATGCGGACACACACTCGTGACCAGCATTGTGTGGAGCAGCTACGGGCTGGCCTGGGGGTGTTGTTGATGCCTGAGGATGTTGTCACCCAGATATCTCCATCTGGGAGGACTATGTGACCTGTTCCATGCTGGCTCAGGTCTGAGTGACCTGGGCCCAGTGTTGGCCATGTCGCCCCCACCTGGTGATGTGTGTGGGAAAAGTGAGTCACACAGGCCTGGGCGGTCCTCACTCTGCCTGCCCTGCAGGGAAGCCAGCTACAAGGGGAAGAGAGAGGGGTGGGGGACTGCATATTTACATGTCCACTAGAGTTGCTTGAGGCTCCCAGGGGCTCAGTCTAAAGGCCCAGGACTCCAGTTTTCTTGGTCTTTATGCCTCCAGATCTTTTTAGACCCAAGTAGCAGTTTAGGCCAGTGGTTTCATCTGATGTACTTTCATGGACATTTACTCCTTGTGGAGTTCCAGCACCAACCTATTTTCATTGTCAAATACCCCAGCTCCTTTACAGTCCTTTCCTGTCTCTGCCACCTTACATCTGTTACTTATATAATACTTGCATTTATTTATTTGTTGCTTTTCTTTCCCTCAGCAGCAAATGTCACTACAGCACTTGCTACATGCCAGGTACTGTTTTTTCTTTGAAAAAAATTTTTTTAGATAGAGACAGAGAGAAATTGAAAAGGAAGGGGGGAGACAGAGAGATAGACACACACACACACAGAGCAACTGAGAGAGAAAGGGAGATAGAGATACCTGCAGCACTGCTTCACTACTTGTTAAGCTTCTCACACTGCAGGTATTGGGTATTGGGGCCTTGAACAATATAATATGTGCTCTACCGGGTGAACCATCATCTAGTCCCCAGTTCTTTTTCCTTTCCCTATTAATTCACTTAAACTATGACTAACTCTATTATTTTTTAAATTTATTTAACCAGAGCACTGCTTAGCTCTAGCAGGGGATTGAACCTGGGACTTTGGAGCCTCAGGCATGAGAGTCTCTTTGTAGAACCATTGTGCTATCTACCTGACCCCTAATAACTTTATTTGGCAATGCACATTATTCTTGTCACAGAGGCTAAGAAACTTGTCCATGATCACCCCAATAGCAAGTGCTGGATCCAAGACTGTGTCCAGAGTCCCTGTTCCACCCAGTGCACAATACTGTCCTGTGAAGGTGGGAACGGTGCTCAGTTAGGCTCACTGTTGGCTCTCCAATGCTCAGAGTACCCAGCACATGTAGGAGCTCAATGAATAGTCATCAATGGTACAGAGAGGTACTTGCCTTTGAAAAATCCAGAGCCTCATGCAGGAAACAGGGTCACTTCAACACCACATTAAGAGTGATATCATGGCAGTCAAGAGGGTCATATTCATTGCCTGCTCCCCTAACAGGAAGCGATTTCCAAGGGACACTGATGGGGTCAGGTATGATGACACTGCCTACTTTCTTCCCAACTCCTTCCTAGGGGTAGACACATCTTAGATCTTCCTGCTTCTATTCATAGAAATGACAGTGGGTCCCTGGTGACAATGAATGGGACAGTGTCCAGGAGCATGGGCTCTGGAGGGGGACTATCACCAATCATCAGACTCTCCAATGTCCTTGGGTCTCTGTCTTCTTGCCTATAAGACAAGAGACAGCAAAGGACACTGACTCCTGAAGGTCATGGAGATGATCCCATGAGACACATGTATAAAAATATTTAGAAGAATTCCTGACACAAGGAAGACAACCTGCCAGCTCTGGTGGAGATGTCCAGTACTTTCTTGGGGGAGGAGTGTGAGGGAGGGCTGGATTTCAACACATTGGGCTTATTACTATAGCCTCTCTGCTATGGCTTCACCTCATTTTTTTTTTTTCAGAAGAAACTCAAAATAGGGTAAGGGGTACATCTATTCTAATGACCATTATACTCTAGTACAGTTCTTGACACATTGTAGGTATTCAATAAGTATTTGTTAAATGACTACTTGTTTGGTTTTATTTACTTAAGCCTTGTGAAGGAAATTATTGGTACTGCTGTAAGGATACTCCTATGCTGTTGTTTCCATTTTACAAAGGAGAACTGGAGACCCAGGCAGATTAAGTGGCTTACCCGTCCGTACACGTCTTATAAGCAGAATAACCATGTCCAAAGACCAAACCTTACACTCTTTTCTCAATATCATGCTATTCTTCAGACTCCTAAACATCATGTCCTACTGTCATGGATTGTTCCCCTCTAACCAACAGGGCCATCCCTGATTGTAGAATCATTTCCAAATTCTATGACTCACATCTGAATCACAGAACTATTTAATGGCTGACAGTGACTTTTGATGTCATCTTGACCTCCCACCATTGTGGAAATTTCCTCTGCACTATCTAGCCAGACAATACTTTCATGCCTCTGGTGACGAAACACTCGTTTTCTTGCTTTTAGTGACTGTGCTCGATGACTAGATCACTTTTAGAGTTAGAAAGTTCTGCTCTACTTCATAGACCAACAGACCTCTCCTGAACTTCAAGTAGACACAGGATGAAACTGCTGTACCCTCCACATAGCAGTCTTCCAGATGTTTGCAGGCAGGGCTCGCACCCCATTTGGAGAATTATCTTTTTCAAGCTAGCTGCTTTGGTTTTCCACAACTTCTGTAAAATGGCATAGCGCTCAACCGACTACAGGGGGTACTTTGAGCAATGGCACACCCTACTGGGTAAGGCGTGAACTGCACCCAGTGGCTCAACCCTCACTTGGATGCCTGATTTACTTCATCAGTAGCTTAGCCAGTTCTTAGCAACATCGCCCCGCCAGATATTCGTCGGGATGCAGCATCATCTAAGTTCATTTCCCACGTCTACGCTCTACCGGACCTGCCAATATACGTGGATATCTTCGCCCACCCTGTCCAACGCTTGACGTCTCGTCACCCAATCTGGTCCCCTATGCCTACACTGAACTTCTCTGTTCCAGTCTCTTGGAAACAGAGTTGGCAGTCAGCTGAGGTCAAGAACAAACACCTCATCACAGACCCCTGCAAGCGTCAACCCGGCTTTGACCTAGCATGTTATGATTGGGCCCTCCTCAATCGCTATCAAACAGGCCATGGCCGGTGCGCCGCTATGTTCCATCGCTGGGAAGCCAGAGACGACCGGAACTTCCCTTGCAGCCACAGACAGACTATGACCCACATAGTCAACGACTGCCACCTCTCCAGATTCAAAGGAGGTCTCGAAACTTTACATCAGGCTCAACCTGACGCTGTTGACTGGCTACGGAAGAAGGGCAAACGCTAGAAGAAGAAGAAGTAGCTTAGCGTTGCATTGGATCGACCTTCTCGTGGTGCATCCCGTGAGTACCCATTCACTGGGGAAACTGACGATCCTTCCTAGCCGACTGAATCCACATGGATCCCAGTCACTTTCAAAGCCAGCAACAAGCAGCTCCTGACAGCTTTCAACCTGACGCTGTTGACTGGCTACGGAAGAAGGGCAAACGCTAGAAGAAGAAGTAGTAGTTTAGCCTGGCCACCCAAGGTGTGAATGAAATAGTCTCTGATTTTAGAGGTTTTTTTTTTTTTAGAGCTAAACCTAGTTGTTTTTGGTGTTTACCTTAAACTCCCCTTTCAGGTTCAGGGCCAACCACAAGGCTCCAGAAAAACTATAGATTTGCAACTTCAAAGTTAGAATTCAAAAGCCTATTTTACTTTTTTTTTTTTTTAAGAGTCAGAAAGAAAGTTTTGGTTTACTCCATAGACCAAAAGATCTTTTACAGTTTCACTGGGTGTATGTCACTGTCTTAAAATAGACATGCCATGAATTTGCTGTACCCTCCAATCTGTTATTGTTTTTTAATTTTTTCACATGAAAACTTTGGAGAGATCAGAAAATATATGTTGTACATTAGAATAAAACTGACCTTTCTTTTCAGTTATATTCTGCAATGGATACTGAACTTAAGAAAAAAAATACATAAAAGGGGATAAAGGCAAAAAAAAAAATCCCCACTGACCTTGCCTTTATTTTATCCAAGGCATCTATTCTACAACAGGGATGTGTAGCACCCTCAGGGCGGTCTTGGCAATGTCTCTGTGGTGTCCACAGTGCCTCCCAGGAGTGTGACCAGCTGGACTCGGGCAGCAGTTTGCACACCTAGCTGGGCCTCTCACCACGAGGCTACGTAGTGCTTCCTTGCTGTTTACTAAACCTGAGCTGTGCCATAGTCATGTTGCATGTGTCACTGTCCCCAGCACAGCCACTCAAGGTCACATCCTGGAGCAGGTCAGAAAGACAGAGGTGGGGGACTATAAGAACACACCTCCATTTAAATGAAGACAGGTGGGTCAGCTAGTCACTCCTACCAGGCAGGTTCACAGGTAGCCCTCCCTCCATTCAGAGCTCTTGGGAAGCACTTGACCTCTGGGAAGACTCACCCGGCAGCCTCTCACTGCAGCACATGACCAGGGCACCTCCCTCGGAGTCATCAGCAGCGTGGTTCTTGTCCTCAATCCTGCAGTGGTATAAAAAATTGAGATGAGCTGGGATCCAGATGAAACCCTTAGCAAAGACTGAAAGAAAAAAAAAGACTTTTTTGCACCATGTCCCTCTGGAAAAAACAGCCTCCAGTAGCAGTGGATTCGTAGTGCAGGCACCAAGTCCTAGTGATAACCCTGGAGGCAAACAAAACAAAACAAAAACCTTCTTTGAGCTCTTCCCAGTATTATTCTGGGGTCTAACTTCTTTCCTTTGTCCAGTAAAGTAGAAAAAGACAGCACGAGATCAGACTGACCCAATGCAGTATCAGTAAAGTGAACATAACTCTAGGACAATTGTGCAATTCATCACCATGGTCCCCTCCTTTGTCAATGGCTAAAAATGCTCCTGTGGTCCTGCTTGCCCTTCACATCTCTGACCTCTGACAGTAAGTGATCCAATACTGGGCACACAAATGAGGCTGGATCAATGAGATCCTCTTCCTTGTGCTTCTCAAATCTGTTCCGGAAGACCTGAGAAGCTCAGGGGCTGTGCTTAAAGTGTGGATTTACGATGGCTCTGGTGCCATCTGGTGAGACGGCCCAAGAGTACTGACTGCCCAGGGCCTCAGAGTTCCCTTCTTCCTTCTCATCCTGAGTCTTGACTGGGTAACATGTCCACCAAGAGATGCCCCAGTATCTTCCCCATAGGTGCCAACATTTTACGTTATGCCAATCTAGATTTTTTTTTTCTGAAACTGCCAACCAAAAGAAACTGGTTAGCAGAATACTTCCAAGAAGTCTAAAAGAACAGCTGTCTTTCTGCCCACCAGTCTTTCAATCCTTCTTCTTAGACTGATCTTGAGCCTAATTTCAGGCCTATCTGAGGATCTGGAACAGTAAGGGTAAAAACAAGCCTTCACTGTTGAGTTATCCTTGACTGGCATTGTTTTCATTCTTTCGCCACTCCAACTGGCAGGGTTTCTGAGAATCCCAACTCCTAAAGGCCAGCAGTTCCACAGGGTGAGGCCTGCTACCGTTCTTATTTGTGACAGGACAGAGAGAAACTGAGAGGGGAAGGGAGGTAGAGAAGGAGAAGGAGAGACTCCTGTAGCACTCCTTCACTGCTTGTGAAGTTTCTTCTCTGGAGGTGGGGACCAGGGGCATGAACCTGGGTCCTTGTGCACTGCAACATGTGTGCTCAACCAGGTGCACCTCTGCCCAACCCCTTCCATCACGGTTCTTTAAATGTCACTTGAGTCCTACCACTTTTCTGTCTTTCTACCACCTCCATCTTGGCCCAACCCAGGATTTCTGGCCTACATTAACTGATTTTTTTTTTCCTACTAAAGTTACCACTGGGGCTCAGTGCCTGAATCCATAGCTCTGAAGGCCATTTCCCTCCCTCCCTCTCCTTTCTTTTTTGGTTAGAAACAGTGAATTTAAGGGAAGTGGAGACAGAGAGGGATAAAGATAGAGATACCTGCAGCATTCTTTCACAGCTTGTGAAGTGTCCCCCCAGCAGGTGGGGCCTGGAGGCTGAACCACGGTTCTCGTGCACTATAATGTGTGTACTCTACTTGGTGCATAGACCTTCTGGCTAGTGGTCTGGCATCCACTGTTTTTAGGATCCTTGGAGGTTGGCCTCTAAAGCATTCTGCATAAGCCTTTAATTCACGTGGCTTCATAGACTGATTACAATCTGAACAACTGGGTTGAGCAGGCATGAGCTAGAAACAACTCTTTCAAAATTCAACATTTATTATATAACCTTCCTTGAAGAAAAATACTTTCATGGCACCCTACTGGATTCAGAACAAAGACAAAAAGAATTCTTTATCACATTTTACTGGATCTTGCATGGTCTGGCCTAGTATTATCCTTCCCAGTTTATTCAATACTTCATGTCCTTTTTCCCGCTGGCCTCTGGGCCCTGGCCACACTAGACAGACTCCTCTCTTCACGGTGCCTCTGATTATGTTTTTCTGTCTGCCTCAACAGCTCTGCCATCTCCTACTTCTCAGCACTGTTTACTCCGAGTGCTTGACACAGTTTGAAACCTCACTTTAATTCATCCCATTTGATGGTCATCTCAGATCTTAACCACATGAGGGTAGGGACCACCATTTCTGATTGACTTGACAATGGCAACTTCAAAGCCCCACACAATACCTGGCTCATAGTGGGAGTTCAGTAAACACTTGGTGAACCAGAGAATGCTGCCCTGACCTTGAAAACTCATTAGAGACTTCAAATTCGGTCATTATTTGAGCTGCCTGTGGGCGGGTTTTTGTGAAGCCTCTTGAACCCTCTCCTTTGCAACCGCTGTCCTGAGCAGTCACAGAATCACACATCTGGAAGACCTCTCTCTCATCTTGCAGAGAAGGTATAGAAGAGGCCTGATTTCCCCTGGGTTGTGCACTGTGGCCATGTTGACTGGAATTAAGGACACTTATCTCTGACTTCTCTAGTGCGATTTTTCTTTCTTTATACCCCAGCTAGAGGGCAACCCATGTAGGCTGGCCTCCGGGTGGACACAGAAAGGTATCCAGATCGCTCTGGAGGGGCACCCATGGGTGACTCACAGCTGCTTTCACACCTTAAGCTTCCCAAGCCCCAAAGCTGTGTTCAGAATAGCTCAGTGCTGCATGCACAGAGCAGACTCTATAAATAAGCTTCCTAGAAAATGGCTGATTTCATAATCAGAACAGCAGAAAGAGTAGCATCTCGTTTGTAGAGGAATACAGCATGCACCTGCTGCTGAGCCCTGCCGTCTAAAGGACCACATGTAATCTAGGTCAGAACCCCCTGGATCTCAGCAGTTGAGAGGAGGGCCAGGTTTGAATTTTTCCATGACAAGATGGTCCTGTCAGTTTGGGTGGAGAAACCCAGTCCACGTGACACCTTGGGGAGCCCAGCTCGAATTGTTGTGCAGGTGGGAGGCATAGGCAGAGGAAGGCAGGAGCTGTTTTTCTCTCTTTTTAAAGGCTTATTTCATAACACACACACACACACACACACACACACACACACACACACACACACACACACACACGCTCAAGCAACACTACAGAATATGTAGTGCCAAGGGATTGAGCTCAGGACTTCAAGCATCCCAGGCTTATGAACTTTCTGGTCCTATCCCAGTCAGACAAGCACTCTACCTTGGCTTCACACTCCAGTGGCTCTAACAAGGGGTTTCAACCAGCCTTCCAAAGCTCCAGCCCCACCAGACATCTGAACCTTGAATTGAGCCCATCTGCTCCCCTTGATAGGCTTTTGCTTATCCTGTTTCCTTAGCCCAGACTATTCTCCATCCTGCCTGCTCTTACTCATTCTGTTCAACATTACTTCTCCCCTGAAATACTTGCTATGTCCCCATAACAATTAGGCTCTCCTATCTCTGGTCAACACCCCTGTGGCTCCACCACACAAAAACATACCCAGATAAGACTTTTTCCTGTGTGGGTAGAGTAAAGCCAGGAGCTTCTATTCCAGAGAAGAAGGCAACACTACAGCCAGGAAGAGGCCCATGCCATCCAGATTTTCATGGGCACAGTCAATGTGCAGAGAAATGCTAGCTCCATGCAAGACAAGTTACCAGGCTGAGCTATTTCGTGTCCAGAATGAGTGGGGGGAGAGAGCTAGCCCTCTTCAGCAGGGCGAGCCTTTGGGGGAGCACACATGACTGCTCACCTCATAACTGACTGCCAAAGGATCTTCATAAGGAAGTCACTATCTGAGGCTGGGACAAGAAGCTTCCTGGTGCTTAGACTGACAGCTCAGAGGTTACATAGGCTCCTGTGCTAAATATGAATATATATGGGTCCTGGGTCAGATCAATGGGGTTTACAGTTAATGGTATTTATATACTTTTCTCATGTTTGGGAGCTACTCTCTGCCCTGATCCAGTTTTCCAGGCCTATTCTCAACTCTGACACCATCTTCTCCGATAATATTTTTAGTCCACCTGCACGTTAGCTACCAGGTTCAGGCAAAAATTACTAAAGTCACGGGTCCCCTGGAACATACCTAAAATAGACTTCCTAGCTTCTTCCCACACGAAGGCCCATAATTTCATCTACTCTCTTCCTACCTTTGGGTTCCTATTTATTAAACAATTTGTCCCACTTTATATTTTATCTCCTTTCAGCCACCAAATTGCAGACACTACCACGACACCATCCCGACTTTCCCAGGCAGAAGACCTCACTAATGTTTCCCGGAACCTCCCCTCTCCAGAGACCTACCTCACTAGGGAAAGACAGAATAGGCTGGGGATATAGATCCACCTGCCAACACCCATGTCCAGTGGAGAAGCAATGACAGAAGCCAGAACTCCTACATTCCGCACCCCATAAAGAATTTCGGTCCATACTCCAGAGGGATAAAGAATAGGGAAGTTTTAGGAGTCGGGTGGTAGCACAGCGGATTAAGCGCAGGTGGCACAAAGTGCAGGAACCAGCGTAAGGATCCCGGTTTGAGTCCTTGGCTCCCCACCTGCAGGGGAGTCGCTTCACAGGCGGTGAAGCAGGTCTGCAGGTGTCTGTCCTTCTCTCCCCCTGTCTTCCCCTCCTCTCTCCATTTCTCTCTGTCCTATCCAACAACGACAACATCAATAACTACAACAATAAAAATAATAACAAGGCAATAAAAGGGAACAATAAAACAAAAAAGGAATAGGGAAGTTTCCAGTAGAGGGGATGGGGCACGGAACTCTGGTGGTGGGAACTGTGTTGAATTGTACCTGTTATCTTATAATTTTGTTAATCATTATTAAATCACTAATCAAAAATTTAAAAATAGAGGCTTTCTGGTGATGTGAATAGAGGAGGCCAGCTTTAGAGCATCCAGATGGGGAACTGAGGCACAGAGAGGCGAGCAGTTGATTTTCGGGGTAGTTCACACATTCTCAATTTCCTTTTGGAAGTGAGTTCCTTTCCCACATCATTCTCTGCCCCTCCTTTATCACAGAAAGGGCCAGTTACCTGTGATTCTGTGCCATTCTCCAAGATTTCTTTAAAAAAAAATTATTTATAAAATGGAAATATTGACAAAACCATAGGATAAGAGGGGTACAATTCCACACAATTCCCACCACCAGAATTCCATATCCAATCCAATCCCCTCCCTTGACAGCTTTCCTATTCTTTATCCCTCTGGGAGTATGGACCCAGGATCATTACGGGGTGCAGAAGGTGGGAAGTCTGGCTTCTGTAATTCCTTCCCTATTGAACATGGGTGTTGGCAGGTTGATCCATACTCCCAGCCTGTTTCTCTCTTTCCCTTGTGGTTCAGATATCTGGGGAGGTAGGGTTTCAGGACATATTGGTGGGGTTGGCATCATGGCAGCATCTGGAACCTGGTGGCAGAGTAATAAAGCTGAAGAGTTGATACTCCATGCCTGATATCTCTGGACACAATCCGAAGTGAAACATGTTGCAGTGGTACTGGTTGTATTGATTTGGTTGTGGTCAGCAGATGAAGTATCAGTTAGTATGAATTAAGAGAAGCATGTAGGAGAGTGAGTCCCACCCTAGAGGTTCCAGGACTGGGAGAAACACTGGCTTTGTAGAGAAAGGGGAAGGTTCCTGATGTCCTAGGGATTAAGAAGGTAATAGTTATTGCTATAACCAAATTATTTGGCAATTTTGAAAATTAACAAATAATTTGTTAATTCTGAAAACCCTATTGTTAGGCTTTGCTGTATCATACAAGACCTCACCATAATTTATGTCCTATTGTGCTATTTACATATAGCTGTATCTTATAAAGTAACACTACCAGTTGCTTCTGTTCTCCCTGGACTAAGTTTTTAGGAGATTTAATATATCAAAGAACAGACATTATTAGAAATATATTAAAAATTTGAGCCCACTGTTAAAATTCAATCTGATTACCAATTTGAAGTCTTAAGTGCATTGATGGAAAGAACATATACTCTATGTATCAAAAAGTTTGAAACATTTGATCCATTTTCCTCCCTATCATACTGCTCCAAACCTTCTAAGTGACTTTTCTGACTAAGTTCCTCAGATTTAGTTTCTGTTGCTAGCAAGCAAGGCCCCCCAGCAAACTCTGGGAGAGACAGGCTCTGAGCCCAGTGCTCCCACTGCTTAGTTCACTGCTATTTCCATCCCACCAGGCTGCCCACCCTCCCTGCTCAGCTGTCCACTGTCCAGCCATCTGTCCCCACGTCTGAGCAGACTGCACACTTGGAGTGTTCTGGATCCCAACACAAGGTCTGAGTGTTCTCAGCTTGGAACGTGCCAGATAAATGATGACTTCTCCCTCCTGCTGTCTTGGTGGGAGCTGGGTTTGGGTGTGTGAGTGGAGTTGGGTGAGTGCGGGTGGAGGTGGGGGGCATGAGGGCACTGGAAGGGCCTGTCTGTGGATGAGTTTTCCATGTGAATTTGATTCAGCAATGGGACCACTGACTTATTCAACTAGTGTTTACTAAATACCTACCACATGTAGGTTATGGGGCGAAATCCCAGAAATGCAATGAAGCCTGGGCTATTCGGCAGAATGTGGGAGTGACAGCAAGGTGGGAGAAGCGCAAGTCGCTCGGTGGTGCTTTGGCGGGATTGGGGGGAGACAGTGACAAGGCCCCCAAAGAGCCACAGGGATCAGGGAAGGCTGCCAGGAAAGAATCTAAGATGAGAGTGGAAAGGAGTGGAGGTTAGCTGGGGGGGGGGGGTGTTCTGGGCAGAAGAAGGGCATGTAATTGAGCCTGCAGGTGAGAGCAAGTTCCCAAGAAACAGAAAGAAATTCCATCTGACAAAGGGGAGGTGGATAGGGAGTATGATGTGGGATGGGGCCACTTCCCGAGACACTCATTTATGACTTTCTTCCTTCTTGCTTTCCTTCTCCCTCTCTTTCTTTCCAAATGAGGTAAGGCAGCCCTTCATCTTTACAACAAGCCCTTTAGTCCTAGGAAGAACAATCTACCTTCCTGATGAGAAAACAGAGACTCAGAGAAATGAAGTTACCTGCCCTGGCATCCACAGCGAGGAACCGACAGACCTGTCTTCATCGCCCATATCCCTAAACTCTTCTCTTTTCTAGTTTTCAGTCATTGTTGAAAACAATGCTCTGAAATTAGGGAGAGAGTACACATTACCAAAAAGCAAGTAACAACAGCTTCACTGGATATGTTCTTTAAAAAGTCTATACACACACACACACACACACACACACACACACACACACACACATACACGACTCCAGTTTATATATTAGGAGTCTAAGGCCAGGAGAACAATGACAGAAGGCCTGTCATGGACTGTGACCTGAGGTTGTTTTACTTGAAGCAGTCTAGGGAGACCCTCCCATGGAGACTGTGTGGAGAAAGCGATTAGGCTTCATTATTGGAGTGACAAGTATATACTGGTCAAGGACCCAGCAGCCTGGACTCTAGTCCCATGCCACCCTGTGACTGGGTCATTGGTTTGCTCTAATCTTGTCACTCTAGTTTCGAATGAAGTTAATGAATGACTTGTAAAGGTTCTTCCTTAAGGCCAAGCTTCCATTATGGGTTTAATGAGGTGGGTGGTGGTGGAGTGGCAGAGATCCAGCAGAGGGCGCTCCAAACACCAGGGAAGCAAGGCCTGGGCCAAAGGTTGTCCAAGCCTTTGAGTATGGAAGGGGAATCCTCCAACCAGTTATGGTAGAGGCTGCGCAGCGTTCAGCTGTGGAGAGTATTACCTATGCAGTGGAAAGGAGCCCAAAAGAAATTCAGCTGAAGAGCAGGACTTCAAATCAAAGGTCATTTGGCTTAATTGTCTTTTCTCCAAGGCTGAAAACACTCCATTCTGCCCCCTCTCTCTACAGTCCCCTTCTCCCCACCAGGTACACAGTTTAATTTACAGGAAGGAAATAGGCAATCACAAACATGAAGTTGTGATCACACCTCTTGGGGGGAGGTGGAGGGTGTTCTGGAATCTCCATTTAATTAGATGCTTTGCTCACCTCCAATGCTTTGAAATGCACTCTTCCCTTCATTGGAAAAAGTCCCCACTTCCCTTCTCAGATTGAAAACCTCTGATTTTGTCTTTGAAGACCCTGTTTCTTTCTTTCTTTCTTTCTTTCTTTCTTTCTTTCTTTCTTTCTTTCTTTCCTTCCTTCCTTCCTTCCTTCCTTCCTTCCTTCCTTCTTTCTTTCACCAGAGTTCAGTGCTGGCTTCTGGTGGTGTGGGAGAATTGAACCTGGGACTTTGGAGCTTCAGGCATGAGTCTCTTTGCATAACCATTATGCTACCTACCCCCCACAAAAGGTTACCATTTTAGCAGGAGCTTCCTTAACTCCTTTAGAAAGAACGGGATGCTCCCTCTTCTGCTCTCACCTCCCTGCACGTGAACTCCTGAGGTCTGCATCTCCACCTCTTCCTCACCTATTTGCACACAAGCCTGTGATTTATTTATTTATATTTTCTTTATTTATTGGATAGAAACAGAAATAGAGAGGAAGGGGATATAGAGAGGGAGAGAGACAGAGAGACACCTGTAGCACTGCTTCACCACTTGTGAAGCCTTCCCTCAAAGGAGAGGCAACTGGAGGCTCAAACCTGGGTCCTTGTGCATTGTTCCCTTTTGTTTTTCTCTTCTCCCCAGAGCACTGTTCACTTCTGGCTTATGGTGGTGCACAGGGGATTAAACCTGGGACTTTGGAGCCTCACGCATAAGATTCTATTTGCATAACCATTATGCTATCTACCCTCCGCCCTGGTCCTTGTGCATTGTAACATGTGCTCAATCAGGTGTGCCACCACCTGGCCCCTGAACCTGGGATTTATAATTACCGAAGCCTCCCTTTATCAAGCACTTACTGTGTGCTGAATACTGTGCCAACACCTGTACATGGATGACATCATTGGCTTCTCCTAACTCTATGAGCTCTACACAGTTGCTGTCTCCTCCTACATGGTTGGAGACTGGGACTTTGAGAGACTGAGTCACTTGTTCAAGGTCAACACAGATGGCAAGTGACAGAATCAGCCTTCAGATTCAGTTTGCTAAGACCCCAGACCCATGTTGTGACAGGAATTTAGACACAGTTAGCATACGGATAATGTCAGCCTGACTACGGAGCATTCTCACAAGGGACTGTGGGTACAAGAGACTATATAAGCAGCTTGCTTGGGCTCTTTGGAACATCTCTTTTGTGGTGTTCTGCTGGTGTAAACTGATCTTCCTCCTGACCTCTTCATTTTTGGTGTCTTGGGTAGTTAGCTGAAGGACTTTTGGCTTCCACCATTTCACTTAGTTACTTTTCCTCTCACTTAACATTCACAGTAATTTTTATGAATAAACCTCCCATTTGTTTAATCCTAGACGAAGCTGCATGTTGATTTTACTATAGACCCAGACTTCATTTCAACCACTCGGTTTATAGCCTCTGATGTGGCTTGACTGCTTCCGTGTTTAATACTTTGGATGGCAGGGCTGGACAGTGGTATGACTGGTAAAGCAAACAAATTACTATGCATAAGGACTCAGGTTCAAGCCCCCACCTTTGAGGGGGGAACTTCATGTGGAGTGGAACAGTGCTGCAGGCATCTCTCTTTCTCCCCTCTCTCCCTATTTCTCTATGTCTCTGTCATCATTAAAATAAATTAAAATATATACTTTATACAGCACCAGATAATCAAGACTCAGTCCCTGAAAAAAAAATATATATATAGAGGCTGCGTGGTGGCACGCCCAGCTGAGTGCACATAATACCATATACAAAGACCTGGGTTCAAGTCCCCAGTTTTCAGTTACAGAGGGAAGCTTCACAAGTTGTGAAGCTTCTTAAAAATTTTTTATTATCTTTATTTACTTACTGGATAGAGACAACCAGAAATTGAGAGGGAAAGGGTGATAGAGAGGAGGAGAGATAGAAAGAACTGCAATACTGTTTCACCACTTGCAAAGCTTTTCCCCTGCAGGTGGGGACCGGGGCTTGAACCTGGGTCCTTGCATATTGTAACATGTGCACTCAACCAGGTGCAACAATATCCGGGCCCAAAATTATTTATTGTTGTTATTATTATTATTATTATTATTATTTACCAATGCACTGCTCAGCTCTGGTTTACAGTGATGCTAGGGACTGAACCTTGGACCTCAGAGCCTCAGGCATGAAAGCTTTTTGCATAAATATTATGCTATCTCTCCAGCCCATGTGTCCCTCTGTCTTTGTCTCCCAGTTTCTTCCCTGTCTCTCAATTTCTCCATATCCTATCAAATAAAAAGGGGAAGAAAAGGCCTGGAAAAAATGGTCTTTAGAAGCAGTGGGTTCATGGTGCAAGCACTGAGCCTCTGTGATAACCCTGGCGGCAATAAACACACACGCACGCACGCACGCACGCACGCACGCACGCACACACAGCTCAGTAACAATGCCTCAGAGAGCACAAGCATTGAGACTGTGCTGCCCGAGTGTGACTCAAGGATCACCCCCCCACACATACACACACACAGGTCTCCTATCTTGAATTCAGATTTAATGAATGCCAGCTGCACTTGTACTATGCATCCTGTGCTAATGCCTGTTTCACTGGATCTGTGACAACCTTGTGGAGACACGGTGACTACACTCTGTTAGGAGCTAGTAGGGACTCCAGACGAACGAGGGACTGACATGAAAGCAGGGAAAGGCACATTGCACCTGCTCAGATGACCAATGGAGGTGACAAAACAGAGTCTGTTCCTGGGTCACAGACGGTTGGCTCTCTGCCATATAGGCTAATGCTGTCAACAGAGGTCCTCAGTCCAGGGCCAGATGCTTTCTACTGACTGGCTGGGCCCTGAGGTCACATCCTCAGGCTAGTGTGGTCTTTTGGAGAAAGGCTGAGCTTAGAGGCAGAAGACTTGATTGAAACACTACATTCGGCCACCTTCTCACCACAGGGCTCTGGCTCAGTGTCTTCGCCTCTTTGAGTTTCAGATCCTTGTTCTGGGACACAGCAAGCTGCCTCCTGCTGGACTGTGGTAAAGACTACAGAAGTGACTCAAGTAGGAGGGCCCTGGGCAGGCAGTCTCCTCCTCCCTCCCTCCCTTGATCTGGCTGGAAGCTTTATTTCCAGCTCCCTCTCAATCAGCCCAGCAGAGAGGTGCCTGTTCTTTGTATCAGGCTATGCCATCAGCTGCAAAGGTCTGTTTCCTAGGTCCCGGAGCTAATGAGAACAATGTAGACACAGGAGGCTTGAGGAGGAGAGGGGCCTTCTCTGAAAGGTCTACTCCTCTCCTCTCTGGAGAGCCTTCAGTTGTTTCCTTATCCGGAGTCATATGTAGGGATTTTATTTATTTTTTATTCCCTTTTGTTGCCCTTGTTGCTTTACTGTTGTGGTTATTATTGTTGTTGTTGTTATTGATGTTGTTGTTGTTGGATAGGACAGAGAGAAATGGAGAGAGGAGGGAAAGACAGAGGGGGAGAGAAAGACAGACACCTGCAGACCTGCTTCACTGCCTGGGAAGCGACTCCCCTGCAGGTGGGGAGCCGGGGGCTCAAACTAGGATCCTTAAGCCGGTCCTTGTGCTTTGCGCCACCTGCGCTTAACCCACTGCACTACCTACCGCCAGACTCCCAGATGCAGGGACTTTGGGAAGAGCTTTGGAAAGAGCTGACTTCCTTGTATTTCCCAAGTCCTCCTCCACTAGGAAAATGGCCCCAGTCCTGTCCACTTCTTCTCAATTGTCTTCCTGACTCCCCCTGTTCCTCCTCCCTGAGCAACCTTCCTGCTCCTCCCCTCTATGTGGCCTCCCAGGAAGCCGAGGGTGTGTTGACCTTTTCTCTGGTTTTTTTTTTTTTTTTTTACAAAATTAAATTTTTACTTACGTTTAAACTTTTTATTTTATTTATTATTGGATAGACTGAGAGAAATTGATAGGGGAGGGGAGATAAAGAGAAAGAGATAGAGAGACACCTGCATCCCTGATTCACCACTCCTGAAACTTCTCCCAGGTCCTTGTGCACTTAATGTGCACTTAACTAGATGTGCTACCGCCTGGCCCCTCTACTTGAATTCTTTCCCGAGCATTTTGGTGACTGGGAACCTGGCATTGACTGCACCCCACTCTGCTCCCTGGTCCTTGGGTCTATAACCTCTCTTGCAAGCTGCCTAGGCTGGGGATCTGGGGATGGGCACCCTTCTACAGCCCCCATGACAGATGAGGAAGGGTGGAAGGCAGGCTTTGCGCATCCTGCTATTTGCATTGCACTCGGGTTTGGAAGGAAGATGGAGTGAAGTGACATGGGTAGGGGGAGAGAGAAGGAAAAAATGAACAAAGAGGAGCGAAAAGAAGAGAGAAAAGTTGTGTGAGACTCAGGACCAGGCCCTTCAAAGTCAGGTCTATGATTCAGGTCACCTTGGATCAACACCCTGGCTTTCTGTGTGTTACCCTTGATAATGTAACTCCCCGATTTTACAGTCGTTCTTTGAAAACTCCTGGAACTCACCTCCTTCAGGCAGCTTTCCATGACTGACTCTGATCTCTCCCTCCTCCCCTTGCCTCCCTGTGCTGGACCATGCTCACCAATGCCACTGCCTATGACATCAGGTTCTTTGGGAAGGGGCTCTGCCTCACTGGCAGAGTTTCACTCCACATTTATCATCTGTACCTGGAAATAACACTGTCTTTCTGGAATACCTTTTATCAGCTTCAAAAAGATGGGTTCGAACACATTTTGCAGGCAAGACCTATAATTTTTTTTTGACTTTTTAAAATATTTTATTTTTTGCCTCCGGAGTTATCACTGGGGCTCAGTGCCTGCACTACAAATCCACTGCTCCTGAAAGCCCCTTTTCCCCATTTTATTGGATAGGACAGAGAGAAATTGAGAGAGGAGGGAGACAGGGAGAGAGAAAACTAGACACCTGCAGACCTGCTTCACCTCTTGTGAAGTGACCCCTGCCTACAGGTGAGGAGCCAGAGACTCGAACAGGGATCCTTATGTAGGTTCTTGCACTTCATACTATGTGTGCTTAACTGAGTGTGATACCACCTGCCCCCCAAAATATTTTATTTATTTTGGATAGGGACAGAGTGGAATTAAGAGGGAAAGGGGAGATAGATAGGGAGAGGGAAAGGGGGAGGGAGAAGGAAAGGGAAAGGGAAAGGAGGGGAGGGAAAACTGCAGAATTGCTTCATTACTTATGAAGCCTTCCTCCTGCAAGTGGGGACTGGGGTTTGAATTATGGTCCCCTGACACTGTGATATGTGCTCACTACCAGATGTACTCTTGCCCAGCCCCACTGATTTTTCAACACCCAGTCTAGGGCTTAAAGTCTGTCAAGAGAATGAGTGACTAGTTCTATATGTGCAGTTCATAAATAAGTACATGGCTAGGGAGGCAGGGAGGTGACTTATTGATAGAGCACAAGCCTTGCATGTATGAGGCTCAGGTTTTGAGTCCCAGCACTGTATTAAAATAAGAAAGACAAAAGCAAATGGATCATCTCACACACATGGCTGCGTGACGCCCTAAAACCTACCATCTCATATCCGTTCATTTCCTACCAGGTTCTGTGCTAAGCCTGTGGGGACACACAGATGGCTAAGAACCAGTTCTGTCCTCAACCAGCTTCCTGTCCAGGAGGTAGAGTCAGACATGTGCTCAATGCTAAGCAAGTCTGTCTTAGAGGAGGCTCCCGGATGGGCAAAGTGAGAGAGTCTGGGAAGCTGCACACAGAAGCAGGATCTAGCCTCTCTCGGACAAGCTGGGACTCAGCAGAGAGTGGGGAGGAGACTCCAGGCCGATTCTAACTCACAGACACCCTCCCTTTCATTGTTCCCTCTGTGGGAAGCACAGGTATGGCCATTCTCACCAGCTCATCTGGGAGGGTGCCCGCTTTGCCATGTGTGTAGCCCAGGTGTGAGCTGAGCCTCCACCACAATGAGAAAGCTCCGGTGCTATGGTATCCTTCCTTCTGCCCCTCTGCCACTCTCTGTCTGAAAAAGTCAGCCTGGAGCACTCTATCAAGAATGGAAAGGGGAGTCGGGCGGTGGCGCAGTGGGTTAAGCACACGTGGCACAAAGCGCAGGGACCGGCGTAAGGATCCCGGTTCGAGCCCCCGGCTCCCCACCTGCAGGGGAGTCGCTTCAGGAGCGGTGAAGCAGGTCTGCAGGTGTCTATCTTTCTCTCCCCTCTCTCTCTGTCTTCCCCTCCTCTCTCCATTTCTCTCTGTCCTATCCAACAACAAAGCAACATCAACAATGGCAATAATAATAACCGCAATGAGGCTGCAACAACTAGGGCAACAAAAAGGGGGAAAAATGGCCTCCAGGAGCGGTGGATTCATGGTGCAGGCACCAAGCCCAGCAATAACCCCGGAGGGAAAAAAAAAAGAATGGAAAGAAAAGAAATCTGTGCATGTCAGCAAGGTTGGACAATGTGGATGGATCACAAAAGACATGAAAGGTCACATGCTGTATAATTCCATCTGTAGGACAAAGAGACAGAACTAACCTACAATGACAGAACAGGAAGAACGGTTACCTCTGGAGGACAGCTACTAAATGGGTGGGACAAAGAAAATTTGAGATGGTGGGTTTTTAAAAAATATTTATTTATTTATTCCCTTTTGTTGCCCTTGCTGTTTTATTTTTGTAGTTATTATTGTTGTTGTTGTTACTGATGTTGTTGGATAGGATGGAGAGAGGAGGGAAGACAGAGAGGGGAAGAGAAAGACAGACACCTGCAGACCTGTTTCACCACCTGTGAAGCGACTCCCCTGCAGGTGGGGAGCCAGGGGCTCGAACTGGGATCCTTATGCCAGTCCTTGCGCTTTGTGTCACGTGTGCTTAACTTGCTGTGCTACCACCCGACTCCCAGTGGTGGTTTTTGTTTTTTTTTTTAATCCACTGCTCCCATTGACCATTTTTTCCTGTTTTTTTTTTTTTTTTCTATTAGGTAAGACAGAGAGAAGTTGCCCTGGGCATGGCGTGGCACTGGAAGCATGACAGCATGCTGCCACAAAAAACTGTTTTCTGAAATCCTGGACAAAAGGAGACCTCAGACAACTTAGACTAAAATGCATGACTGACTTAGTCCTTTAAAGAAGACCTCTTGAGACCCCAGACTGGGTGGGTAGGTGTCTTTCTGCTCAGCAGTAGACCATATTTACTGGATCTGAATTCTCACTCTGCCACTCTCATGTTTTTTTTGTTTTTGTTTTTGCCTACAGGGTTATCACTGGGGTTCGGTGCCTGCACTATGAAACTATGAATCCATTTGGTCCTAGAGGCCTTTTTTTTTTTTCCGTTTGATTGATTAGGAAAGAGAGAAATTGAGAGAGTAGAGAAATAGAGAGGGACAGAGAAAGATAGATCCCTGCAAACCTGCTTTGCCTTTCTGAAGGGTCCCTCCTGCAGATGGGGAGCAGAGGCTCAAACCCGGATTCTTATGCAGGTCCTTGCACTTCATACTATGTGTGCTTAACCAGGTGTGCCACTGCCCACTGTCCCCCCCGCCCCCCTTTTAAGTAACTTAAACACCCTGAGTCTGTTTCCTCATCTGCACACTGTGGGTAATGATGACATAGCTCATGGAACTGTTAGGAAGGTGGAGTGAGACAGTACAGGAAGCACCCAGGGGAAGTTAGTTCCCGTCATCACAAGATCAACATCAAGACCAATCTCTGCCTCCACATTACTTCTCAGGTGTCACAGCAGATCGAAGTCCCTTGTGGGCAGGACCCTGGCGGTGATGCTGATTTCCAACACAATTTCCCTATGACTAAAGTACTTCTATCCACTAAGGTCTCTGCTGAGAGTTTTCTTTTTCTTCCCACATAATTGTCAAAAAAGGGGAGACTGGATTAATTTATATTCTCTCTAAGGCCATGCAAGTTCCACACAAAAATTTACCTAGAAAGTCTATGGTTCCTTCCTGTACTCCCTATGCTCTGCACTCTTTGGTCTGTCTCATGCTGGGCACACAAAAACCCCATATAAAAAGCACCTATTTTCCTTAAGGAGTGAAGTGAATAGAATTATTACATGATCCAGAACTCCATACTTAGGTTATCTACCCCAAATAATTGAAAATAGGGTCTCAAACAGACACTTATACAGGTCATCACTAATGAAGTGGGTTCATAGTGCCAACACCAAGCCACAGCAATAACACTGGAGGCAAAAATACAATAAATAAAAGGGAGAGAGACACAGAGACACCTGCAGCACTGTTTCACCACTCCTGAAGTTTTCTCCCTGCAAGTGGGGACTAGGGGCTTGAACCCAGGTCTCTGTGCATGATAATAAGTGCACTTAACTAGGTGTGGTCCCTTCACTTAGATATTGTTAAAACAGTAAATTTTTATTAATTTCATCATCATCTCAAAAAGTGCCAAAAACAAATCAACAATATGGAGAAATGTCACCTGAAATCTTACAGAACTGGACACTTCTTTGTCAAATCCTCAGAGTTCTGTGACTTTTACTTCTTGGCCCATGGTCTCCCTCTGCAACCTCTCCTTGTTCCAATTCTGTATTCCCTTATTCCTTTTCTATCCCAGGACCCAGGGCCATGTCCTCTATGTTTATGAAACCAACCTCTGATTACAATTAGCACTTTCTGGGGCCAGGTGGTGGCGTATCTGGTTAAGTGCACATAATATAATTAGTACTTTCTTTACCTTGCTCCCCACTTTAACCCTCTTTGTCCTTTTATAGGTTCTTATAACAAATGCCTTGGGACTCTGAGACAGAAAAGCTCTACACATGAATATACTCACTGCTGACTAGGTCCACCAGTGACAAAATGATTAAACAAAAGAGGACAATAAGATCATGTATGAACACAGACGTTAATGTAAAGAGAAAAATGGAGGGTACAAAACTACATGGAGGTGGAGGCAGGTGGCGGTCCTGTCAGTTGAGTGCACACATCACTGTGCACAAGCGGGGGTTGGAGCCCCCGCTCCCCACGTACAGGGGGATGCTTCCCAAGCAGTAAAGCAGTGCTGTAGGTGTCCATCTTTGTCTCTCCCTCTCTATCTTCCCCTCCCTCCTTCTCTCTCTTGGAAGATTTTATTTATCTACTAATGAGAAACATAAGAGAGAGAGAGCGAGAGAGAGAGAGAGAGAGAGGACCAGACATCACTCTGGTACATGTGCTGCTAGGGATCGAACTTAGGAACTCATGCTTGAGAATCCAATGCTTTATCCACTATGCCTTCTCCGACCACTCTCCCTCTCCCTTTGCAATTTCTTCCCCCCCCTCACCTTTATTGGGGGATTAATGTTTCACATTCGACACTAAATACAAAAGTTTGCACCCTTCTCAGTTTCTCTCTGCCCTATCATATCAAGTAAAATTTGAAAGGAAAAAAAAACAGGAAAAAATGGCTGCTGGGAATGGTAGATTCATTGTGCATGCACCAAGCCCCAGAGATAACTCTGACTGGGGGGGGGGTCTAAACAGGGACTGAAATTATTTAAAAAAAATAGATCCATGGAAGACATCCTGGTTGTCCTCTAGTTGTAGGATTACAGTTTATAATAAGGAAGGTTGAATCAATTTTACAACTTTTGTTTTGCTACCAGGGTTATCACTGGGCCTCAGTGCCTGCACAACAATTCTACCATTCCTGGCGGTCTTTCTCACAGAAAGAGAAATAGTGAATGAGATACACACACACACACACACACACACATCTGAGTGCATTTGTAGCACTGTTCCATATTACGAAGCTCCTCTCCCAACCCCTACCAGCAGGTGGGGACAAGGGACTTAAACCTGTGTCCTTGTGCATGGTGATGTGTATGATAACTGCTCAAGTTTAAAAATCTTACTTTTTAAAAGACTGGGTAACACATTTAGGTTGATAGTGAAATATGTAATATGTAATATTTGGAGATGACAACTACAAACTCCAGACAACTACAAACAGCTCATTAATGAAGTCCACCAGTTTCTTCTTAGGAGATTCCAAAAAAGCTGAGGGTGAAAGGGATCATTTCAGCTCTTGAGAAAGTTACGTTGCAAAAAAAAAAAAGAAAAGAAAAGAAAATTATATTACCACCAAGTTGCAGATGCTACCATTATGCCATCCTGATTTTCCTGGGCAGATCTCACCAGTGTGACCTGAAGTCTCGCCTCCCCAGAGCCCTACCTCACTAGGGAAAGATAGAAATAGGCTGGGGGGATGGATCCACCTGTTATTGTCCATGTCCAGCAGAGAAGCAATTACCGAAGCCAGACCTTCCACCTGCGGCACCCCATAAGGAATTATGGTCCATGCTCCCAGAGGGATAAAGAATATAGAAGTTTCCATTGCAGGGGATGGGACATGAACTCTGGTGGTGGAAACTGTGTGGAATTGTACACCCATTATCTTACAATCCTGCTAATCACTATTAAGTCACTAATAAAAAATTTTAAAATAAGAAAAGTTATGTCAAAACTTGGCATATCTCTAATGACTCCAACCAACAGTTCATTATGAAAGACAAAGGTAATTCTGGGTCTTTATTTTGCTATCACAGTAACTAGATTTAATCATGAATAGTTTACCTCTAAGTTAGGAATTTATACCAAGGTGCTTGACTCCTCACAAGTCTACAAACTATGGGTCCCCTACATGGAGTTCAAGGGCATCTTGCCCCTACTCAACATGCTTCACTGGTGGTCTGGAAATTTGAGCTCAGCTTGTTCCAACTGGGATACCAGAAGGAGAGGGTTTTTTAAATTTCATCTCCCACAGCTCAGAGGGGATAATTTCTCCCTTGTAAAAGTGGGAATTTCTGAGTTTTAGCAGACATGGGTGGCCAAGGTGCTTACTCCACATTTCTCCACAAAAGATGTGAATGCTATAAATGAGAGGGGGAGAAGTCTTACTTTCCACACTGCCACTGTTAAAGTCAGGAGGAAGATTTTCGGTGATTGCATTTTTCAAAAAAGTAGGTGAGTTTTCAGTTTTCCTTTTTCTTGAACTGACCTGTTTTCAGTGTCTAAGTGACAATACTTGCAGAATCAGATGGGATTTGGACTAGTCTTGGGTTTTCTGCAAGTCATGTCACTTGTAGAAACTGGAAACCTTACCCCAAGCCTAATATCTTAATCTGAGTCATTTTATGGCGGACTGAACACTGGCTTTATTTTCTGATTGTCAATGGAGCTTCACCACTACAGGCTGACATTTTCAGAGAGACAGACACACCACAGCAGAAGGTGGGGCTGCACTTGACTGTGAATTGTGTGTACAACAAAGCAAACACCCTTCCATTGCTGACTCATAAAAACACTGATATATATATATTTCCTGGTGATTTGGTTAAATTTTTGGTAAAGGGTATTGCATATTTTGAAATGCCCACACATTTCCTATATTCAGCTTAAGGAAGACAAAAGTTTTAATTGATTAATCTACCTTCTGGAGTCTTCCCATTATCAATTGTAGATCCAGTCAAACAATTAATTGGAGAGGGTGGTGTTAATGCGCAAGGACCCGGGTTTGAGCCCTTGTCCCCACCTGCAGGGGAAAAGCTTTGCAAGTAGTAAAGCAAGTCTGCAGGTGTCTGTCTCTCTCCCTCTCTATTTTCCCTTTCCCTCTTGATTTCTGGCTGTCTCTATCCAATAAACGAAGATTTTTAGAAAAAATTAATTGGGTATCCAAGAATTTATAGTTCTAGAAATAACTTCTCTCTTCCACTGGCCTCTCTGATGTCTTACATCTGTCAATTAGATGAGAAGATAATTTCTTGTCCTGCAAATAAGGGTCTTTGTGTTAGAGACAAGCTTCTTTGAAATCTCTGTGAGAGGAATGGCGAAGGCCCTAAAAGTTGCACAAAGGAGAATTCGAAATAAAGTTAGAAGGTTAGACAAATCATCTTGGGAGGGTGGGGGTAGGGGTAAGGGAAGAGCAGAAATGGTGCCATTTAAATGTTTCTTCACAGTCATTTCAGGTATGTTTTACTTTTTGTCTTAGTCAACCGCAGTATTTATAATATCAAGTCACAGCGAATAAAATATGCAGATTTGACTCAAATATTCATACTTGAATGAGAACACAGACATTCAAATCATCTGAGCTTTATCATTCTGATCACACTACAGCTTACTATGCCATACTATATTTATAGGCTCATGTATGTCCAAGATAAGAGGCTTTGTACAGAAATGGTTATTTTCAGTATTCAACATCTACCCTTTAAAAAGATTCATTTAGGGTATTTCTCTCTTTCTACCTTTCTCTCTCTCATTAAAACAAATGAGAATATATATTTTTAAAGATTTTATTTATTTATTAATGAGAAAGATAGGAGGAGAGAGAAAGAACCAGACACCACTCTGGCACATGTGCTGCCAGGGATCGAAATCAGGACCCCATGCTTGAGAGTCCAAAGCTTTATCACTGCGCCACCTCCCAGATTATAAGAATACATTTTTTAAAAGAACTGGAGAGATAGCATAATGGTTATGCAAAAAGATTTTCATGTCTGAGGTTCTGAGGACCCAAGTTCAATCCCCAGCACCACCATAAACTAGAGCTGAGCAGAGCTCTGACCCATCTCTCTCTCTGCTTTTATCTCTCTCATTAAATAAAAAATATGCATTTTAAAATATTCATTTTTATATAAAGGGGGAGGGAGGGAAGAAGGGAGAGAAACATGAGAGCACTACTCAGTTCTGGCATATGATGGTGCCTAGACTGATTGGGGGCCCTGAGACATGCAAATCCTATTCTCTAATGAGCTGAGCTATCTTTGCAGTCCTCAATCACATTTAGTGAGCCACTGCTGAGTGTCAATCTTGGTTTATTAGGCATGTAGGATACAAAAGAATTCAACACACTATGATCTTTTATTTTCCAGATCTCTGAGTGGCCTGATGATTGGACGTTGGTCCTTTCCACCCTTGTTCTTTGCCTATCACTTATACCCCCACTTGTAGTTCTATTAAGACACCAAGATTACCCCAGGGCCTTTGCACATGTGGCTTCCTCCAGCTTCTGCCTTACTTCATTCAAATCTTTGTTCAAACAGTTCCTCCTCAAAGATAATTTCCCTTCCTTCCTTCCTTCCTTCCTTCCTTCCTTCCTTCCTTCCTTTCTACCAGAGCACTGATCAGCTCTAGCTTATGGTGGTGCAAGGGGTTGCATCTGGGAATTTGGTTCAATTCATTATGCGCTCTAGCCCTGTCCACTCAAAGACAATTCTATTTAAAGACAATTCTTCCTCTACTCTTCCCCCACCCTACTTAATTTTTTCCCTCACTCCTTGAAATAGTATACCTTTGCTCAAGTTTCATGTTTTCCCTGGTAGAGTCTGGGTAAGCAGTTCATTTAAAAAAAAAACTGTTTTATTGTCTTTATTTATTGGATAGACAGCCAGAAATCTAGAGGATAAAGGAAAATAGAGAGGCAGAGGGAGAGGGAGAGGGAGAGGGAGAGGGAGAGAGACATCTACAGACCTACTTCACTACTCGAAAAGCTTTCCCCCTTGCAGGTGGGGACTGGGGGCTCAAACCTGGGTCCTTGCACACTGTACATGAGTGCTCAACCAGGTGTGCCACCACCCAGCCCCTGAAGTTCATCTTTTGCAGCAATGTATCCTCACAGGCTAGAACAACCTTGCATGAGTGATACATCATGTAAATATATTTGGTGAGTGAATGGATGAATGGACAGATGAATGGATGGATGGATGGATGGATGGATGGATGGATGGATGAACGAACAGGCTCCTGACAGTCTGGGGTGAATAGCTCTGCAGCAGGAGTCACTGTGCTTCCTGTCAGGTCCAAGGTGCCTACCCCTAAGCCTCCCTATTCCTCTAGCACCTACCTCCAATCAGATTTCGGGAGACTGTGACCTCCCACATCAACTCTCTTGTCTCTTCACTCTTGCAACCCCTCCCACTCCAGACCCTCCTTATCTCTCACAGACACCACCATGATTTCCTGCCAGGGCTCCCTGCCAGTTGGTTCCAATCTGCTCTCCCTGGTAGCCAGAGTGAGTTTCCTAATGACCAGGTCTGTTCCCATCATTTTCCTTCTCAAAAGCTAAAATCTAATCCCTTAGCTCAGTCCCCAAGGCCCCCAGCAACCCCTCCACTCTCCTACCTAGCTTTCCTTTCCACTGTTCTTTTATCCTTTTTGCTCCAGTTGGAACAAACTGCTTTCCAGTTTCTATACATGCCCTAGGAGTCCTCACAGTTTGTTCTCTGCTCATGCTGCTTCCTCTGCTTGAACTATTTTCTGTCCTTTCTTCTACTGTACAAATCATTTAGACTCAGCTTAAATGCTATCTAGACTGGCTCAGATAAGTCATGCTTGATCTTCCAGAAGAATAAAACACCTCCTTCTCAACTCTTTCTAAGCGATGGTCTCTCTCTCTCTCTCTCTCTCTCTTTTTCAGGGCAGGTCTTGAGAAAGGAGAGGCTGAGCTCAGAATCTGGGATCAGATGACTCGAGCTGGAAGCAAGCTCTCTGACTCAGACATTTTCTCAGTATATACCTGTAAATAAGGTAAACCCGGAGTCTTAACTTTTCCATCTAGAAAATGGGAATGATAAAGCTACAGGGATCAAGTATAAGTGACAGGGTAAGAAAGGTCTTATCATTACATAACTTATTACCTTCAATGATGCATAGGTGTAAAATAGCTGATAAACAAAAGTGCCACTACTCTCAGGGTAGCTTCACAAATGGCTATTGCTAGCTGAGTCCTAAAATCAGTTCAGTGGGGGAGGAATTTTTTTTGAAGTAGAGGGAAACTGAGGCCCTAAAATTCCATGCCCCTGAGCAGTAAGGAGGAAGCTGAGGGTATATTATTAGTGGTATTAGTAGCTACCAAGTCATGAGCAGTTTTTTTTTTTTAATGCTTCAGACACTGTGCTAAATATCTTACATAAACTACTTTATCTCACTATATCCCCTCATATAGTAAAGGAGAAAAGCCAGTTTACCACAATTATATAAGTAAGTTCCCTCCTTCCCCTAGCCCCAACAATATTTCAGAAGATTCTGACAATCTCTAACAATATGATATTGGGACTGTGTGGTGTACCTGTAGAGTGCACATATTACCATGTGGAAGGACACAGGTTCAAGTCCCTGGCCCCTACCTACAGGGGAGAAGTTTCATAGGTGGCGAAGCAGTGCTGTAGCTTTCTGTCTTTCCTGTCTCTCTCAATTTCTCTGTTTCTAGTGATAGTGGATTCATCATGTGGACATCACACCCTAAAGATAACCCTAGTGGCAAGTACAAAAAAAAATCTAACCCTATGCTTTTATTTTTTATATGAGACCCACAGTGGTTATGAATGTTCACTAAAACTGTTGAGCTGGACCTAAAACCCAGATTTCTCTACTCTCAAGATGAGGGACACTGCATCACAGAAATCCAGGGGGTACTACACCCATTGTGATGCTTATAAAAATGGCATCCTTGGAGTCCAGGAGGGAGGAAACTCTAGAGATATGAGCTTCAGGCTCCTAGACACCGAACATTTGCCAGCCATCTCATACCAGGTGTCCCCTTAAAGGTAGCACTTGTACCACTCAAAAAGTCCAGCTTGCACTCCTTCTACACACCTCTCGGGGCACCCTCTCTGCACCAAGCACAGAGTTCAGCTCTGGGAACACCAAACTGTCCTTGAGGAAGCTTTACGCAGAGCCACAACCTGAGCCTGGTGAGGCTGTAACTCAAGCTTCCCCTGCAGCTTGGTCAGCAACACACAGGCCACAGTCATCAAACATCAAGGAAGAAAAAGCGACCAGACACGAAAGACTTAGGGACTTCCAGAAAAGGATCCAGGAAGGTGTCTGGATGGCACAGAAGACCTACTCTAACCTGTCCACGGCAGCTTCATTCACTGAAACTAAATCTCAAACCTGCATTGCTTGCATAAGAGTTCTTCTTTAAACTGGAAAGAGTAAATTAAAAGCTAACCCCTACCCATCCTTCACCTCCATTTTCCCTTTTACAGTTAGGACGAAAGCAAAGTAATGGCACCTGCTGCACCTGGGAGGTAGGCTACAAAGACCTTCCTGGCACTGTCCAGATGAAATTCTGACCTTTGGGGCTTCAATGGGACTAGGATTCAATTGTGTGTGTGTGGTGGGGTTGTAGTATGGGATGGGTTAGAAAGCCAGATTTTAATGTTGGCTTTCCACTATCTAATGACCTTGGTCAAACCACCTTAGCTGGGCTCAGTTTCTCCATCTGTAAAATGAGGCAGTAAAATGAGTTCTCAAGCTTCCTCCAGACCCGACCCGACCCTATAAAGTCACAAGGTCCTTGGCAAGGGAAAACCTTTAGGGGCTCGATTCTGGCAATCTGCAGGTTTTGCAGAAGTCTGGGCCTCAGCCTAGGAAAAGGGGCATGCAGAGGGAGGAGGATGCACTGGGCTTTTATTTTAGGGGTGGGTGGGGAGGCAGTAGCTTGAGCAACACGATTCTTGGGGGAGGAGAATGAGGGGGGCGGGGGGGGGGGGGATTAGGAGCCTTGTCCTACAGGCCAGCAGTTTAGGGGCGATCTCTCACCTTGCACCGGAGCTTCTGACCCTGAGAGGAACTGCAGCCAGGAGCCATGCACCAGTCTCGGCCGCAGAGGCTGGAACCGGACCCCTATCAGGACCCCTCCCCAGAACTACCCTAGAGCCTGGTGGGGAGCGGTTCCCCAGCTCCTGGTCTCCTCCTCAGAGTGCGGGACCCCTCCCCCAGTGCGGGGGCGTGGCGGGGGCGGACGCCCGGTTTCTGGGCCGTGGGGCTGGAGGAAATGTGAGTGGTAGGGCCGCCCCGGGGTAGGTGGCTGGGGAGGACCCCGGTGCCCACCACCTTTGGGTCCCTACACAAAGACGCCGAAGGAGGCGCCACACTTACCGGGCAGAGCGGGCTCCGGGCGGGAGGATGTGCACGCGAGGGGGTGCGTGTGTCCGTGTGTCCCTGTGTGTGTCTGCGCGAGTGTTTTGCGATGGGGGCCGAGCCGAGCTCTGTGCGTCTGCGTGTGCGGGGGCGTCCGTCCGTCGGTCAGTCCCGCGCTCCGTGCGCGCTCCCTAGTCCGACCGCCCCACCAAATAAGCTTTAGCGGCGAGTGGCGGCGCGGCCGCCCGGTGGGAGGGGGTGGGGGGTGCTCGGCAGCCCCAGCCTGGGCCCCGCCCCGCCCCGGGGAGCAATTGCGCAGGGCGGGGTCCCCTGCAGACCCTCGAGCCGGATCGCCCCTCTCCCCACCCGACTCCGCCTGGAGTCCCCGCAGGCGCCGCCCCCACGCCGAGGTTGCCTGCACTGGAGGGCGGGGGAGAGGGAGCACCGCGTCCATTTCATTCATGATTTTCTGTGCCTGGGAACCCCGGCCGGGGTTGTGCAGCTACGGCGACCGCCAGAGGGACCACAGCGGGGATGTGCGCACCCAACTCGGTGCGACACAGACAGACAGACAGACAGACAGAGGGGGTGGGGATTGGCAAGCGAGACAAAAGGGACCGAGCTTGGGGGCTGGAGGGAGAGGGCGAGGGATCACAGTTAAATGGAGCGGGGGGGGGGGGGGTGCTGTGGAGCTCCCTGCTTGGTGCCTGCGAGACACCCACACCAGCACTGGCGGGCTGACCGCTCACTGGGTGCGCTGCGTGCGGGGGTGCCCAGGACCCGCCTCGAAGCACGCAGGAGGCACCCCACTTCCGTTGTGCAGGCTCTGGAGAGCCAGGCCTCCTTCCTCCGGTCTGGTCCTCTGCATTCTGCATGCACCTTGCGGGGAACTGTGTGTTGGCTGGGGGGGGGGGGGGGAGCGCCTGGTCTTGAATTTCCCTTGGGCGCCAGGGCCTCCGACGCCCACTAGTCGCACAGCACCTCACCCCCTAGGCTGGCACCCCGGAGGGTCCCATCATTCCATCCTCAAACGGGCTTTTTGAGGCATTGAGCTTGCACCACAGGGCGGGGGTCTTTAGCTCTGCTATCACTAGGGAGAAAAGGGTGCTTCTCTTTGGGACGAACACCCTGGATTTCTGCTGCAGCCTTTTTGCTAGGCACCCTGCATGCCCCCTGCCCCCCCCCCCATTGATTCTTAAGCAGCAGTCAGGATCTTTTTAAAGTATGTGAGACCACGTTTTCCTTTCCTTAGAAAGCTTACAGCGACTCTCCATTTCTTCCTAGTGAAGGGAAAGGCGCTGGCCTGTGGCGTTCTCCGGTGTTCACCTCCTACCCCCCCAAATCTCCCTCCCCACCGCCTTTGAAAGGTTTTAATATGGCAGCCGCCCAGGCCTCAGGATCTGTCTTCACATTGCTAGTTTCTCTGCCCAGAAACCCTTTCCACCACCACCCTCGTGTAGCCACCTGATTTGCTAGTTTAGTTCTTGAATGTGGCACCTCAAACAGACATTTTATGACTCCTCTTTCATTTCTGGCTTTATTTTTGGGGAACAGGGGCGTGCGCATGCGCAGCTTCTCAGTTCCTGTTGCCTGTTCCCGCCAAGAGAAACCGAGACACCACAGGGCCCTGGAAGGTGTCATGGTGCCTCCCCGAGCTGCGCAGCCCACGGCAAGGTATGCCCCCTGCCCGCTGAGCCCCCTGCTGTCTGTCCGCTGCACTGCGGGTGTTCCTTGGCTTCTCTCGCCCTCCCACCCAGTGCTCTGGGCGCACCCTGTGTCTTCCTGCTTCTAGGCTCTGCTCACTCTGCTTTTCCCCACTTCTTTATTATTATCCTTGTTATTATTCTTCTTTTGTTTTAATTTATTATTTTTGCCACTAGGGCTTATTACTGGGGTTCAGTGCCAGCATGAGGACCACTATGGGTGGCCTTCCCCTCCCCCTTTCACAGTTTAGCTGGTTTTTAATGTGTGTATATGCATATATATGTATGTATATATATATATATATTTTTTTTTTTGCCTCCAGGGTTATTGCTGGGGCTCGATGCCTGAATCCACTGCTCCTGGAGGCCATTTTTCCAGTTTTGTTGCCCTTGTCATTATTATTGTTATCATTACTGTTGTTGGATAGGATAGAAATCGAGAGAAGAGGGGAGACAGAGAGGGGGAGAGAAAGACAGACACCTGCAGACCTGTTTCACCTCCTGTGAAGCGCACCCCCCCCCCCGCAGGTGGGGAGCTAGGGGCTCGAACTGGGGCCGGTCCTTGCGCTTCGCGCCTTGTGCGTTTAACCCGCTGCACTACTGCCCAACCCCTGTTTTGTTTTGTTTTTTAAGTTTTATTTATTTATTCATGAGAAATGATAGGAGAGAGAGAAAGAACGAGACATCACTCTCGTACATGTGCTGCCGAGGATTGAACTTGGGACCTCATGCTTGAGAGTCCAAAGCCTTATCTGCTGCGCCACCTCCTGGACCACAGTTTTTGTTTGTTTGTTTGTTTTTTAAATTTTTTTCATGCCTGCATGACTCCAGCTGTTGCCGGCAGCCATTTTTCTCTCTGGCTTTTTTTTTTTTTTCCATTTTCTCTCTCTTTGGGTAAAGAAGGAGAGATAGAGAGGAGAGACACCTGCAACATTACTTCACCACTTGTGAAGCCTCCCACCTGAAAGTGGGGTTGGACGAAGTGGGGAATTGAACCCCAGTGTTCATACATAGAGAAGTGTGCACCCTATTGGGTGTGACATGGGTTTGTGCGGAGGTGAAAGGGGTAGTTTTCCCATTTCATACTTAATGTTTAATGTCCAATTCAAATTTTACCTTCTCCACGGAGCCTTTCTCCTCTTCTGAGGGACACGCAGTCCTCATTCCTTTCTGTCTACTGTGATAGTGATTTCTTGTCTTTTTTTTTTTCACCCCCCTATGTGCATTAGGACTTCCTGGGTCAGTACTGTGTCTCTTGTCTTTAGTTTCCAGCATAGACAAGACTATCAGTAAATGCTCGTGGATCAGGGGCATCGAGGTTCTGGGCCGGGCCTTGGTTCCATTTTTATTTTTAATGTTTTTTCACTTGGAGGGGCGAAGTGCTCAGCTAGATGTTTTTGTGTATTCAGATTGTTTTCCGTGTGGCTGGGGGAAAGAGGCTTGGTCTGTATGGCAGTGTGGAGGGACGTGTAAGCTGCTACTTAGGAAACCCACCTTCCTCTCTGAGAGTGCCATCTTTGTCATTCCTCAGGAGGCTGAGTTTCCCATCAGATGCTGGCAGAGTAGTAATAGCAGCTAGCACAAATGTGTGCTCAGTATGGGCTAATCCTTGGTTTTTTTTTTTTTTAATAATAATTGTTATTGCCAACTGGATTATTGCCGGGGTTGAAGGCCTGCACAATAAATTCATTGCTACTCCTGGCCACTTTTTCCTCTTTTTCCTTTATTTGAAAGGACAGTGAGAAATTGAGAAGGGAGGAAGGGAGAGATAGAGAGGGGAAGAGAGACAGACACCTGCAGCCCTGCTTTACCACTCGTTAAGTTTTCCCCTTGCAGGTGGGGACTGGGGTCTTGAACCTTGGTCCTTGTGCATAGCAGTAAATGCACTTAACCAGGTGCTCTACCACCTAACCCGGGGGACTTTAAGTTCTCCATATTGCTTTCCTGCATTATCTCCCTTCCTCGGCAAAGATGCCATGGGAGGCAGGTATTGTTATTACACTCAAGGAAACCCTAGCCTATGGAGTTCCAGGGACTTTCTTGTGGTTACACAACTCACTAGTTAACACCTTCAGTAGAGATTCTAACCCACTTCCTGATTCTTGGCACTGAGCCAGTCCCCTCTCTTCCCCCTTCTCCTTTCCCTCCCCTCCCCTCCTCCTCCTCCTCTTCTTCTTGTTTTTATTATTAATTTAATAATGATCAACAAGATTGTAGGACAAGAGGGGTGCAGTTCCACACAACTACCACCACCAGAGTTCCATATCCCACTCCCTCCATTGGAAGCTTCCCTATTGTTTATCCCTCTGGGAGTATGGTCCAGAATTCTTTCTGGGTTGCAGAAGATGGACCATCTGGCATCTGTAAGTGCTTCTCCGCTGGCCATGGGTATTGGCAGGTAGACCCATACTCCCAGCCTGTTTCTATCTTTCCTTAATGTGGCAGGGAAGTCAGTATGGTATTATGGTAGCATATGCAACTTTGTGGCTGAAAAGCAGTTAGGTATAAAGCAGGAAAAATTGTTTAATAAACAGGAACCCAAAGGTAAGAATGGAGCCGATGGTACTAAGGGTCTTTGTGTGGGAAGAAGCTAGGAAGTCTATTTTAGGTATATTTCAATGGGCCCATGACTTTAGTAATTTTTGCCTGAGCCTGACAGCTAACATGGAGGTGGGCTAAAAGTGACCACTGTGATCCTTATTCTTTTCCATGGGAAAGAAGAGTTCTTTGAAGCCTTTGGTGACAAAGTAGTTGTGGAGCCATTTTGTGCAACTCATTTACCCTCTCTTGATGGAAGAGTGGCTTAGGAAAGAGGAGGAGAGAGAGAAAGGTGTTCTGCTATTTCAGAGAGTATCTTGATAGTGATTTTTGATGGACTGGTAGAGATGAGAGTTAATGTTTCTTGCTTTTGGCATCAGTTGTAATTCATTCTGTTGATAATGATATGTTTTGCTTTGTGAGAAATATACCTTTATTCAGATTTCTATTTATTTGCTTGCTTATTTATATCTCTCTTCAACCCACAAGTGATTTGTGGTAATATACCACAGAAGCAGAAACCATAAAACAATGTTGAAATATTAGAAGGGTAGAGAGTCAGGACCAAGTCTTGATGTAAATAATTTTTGAGAGACAAGACAAAGGCTTAACAATTATAGCTGATTTTTTTGTATTGGAAAATATTTATTTCATTCTATAGAAACAATTTAGACTTTCATCATCAAAAATTACATTTTCATCAATTTTCTTTAAGTTACAGAATTGTAGATAAGCCCAACTAATATTGAAAATCTTGTTAATTTTATTTTTTATCAGAGCACTACTCAGCTCTGGCCTATAATAGTGCTGGGGATTGGACCTGGGAACTCAGAGCTTCAGTTATATCTGATTTTTATTGAGTCCTTCCAGTGTGCAGAGGAATTTGTATATATTATTTAATTTAACCCTAAAAGAGTCCTGTGAGTTAAGCATTATCTATTATTATCTTCTTTTGAGGCATAGGGACCTGAGGCTCAGAGAGCTTAAACTTGATGCTGAAAGTCACTTAGGTAGTAAGTGGTAGAGGCAAAGACTGACTCTTGATTGATGCCGGAGCTCATATCTTTAGCTGCCATCCTGTTTCGTCTCTCAAATGGACCACAATTTTGCAGACCACAGGGGCCTCTGGAATACTAGTGCTGAGCCTCAAATTTGGCTCTGATCTTCTTGTTTGTCAAAAAAGAAAGGGAAATAGTCAGTTACTTAAAACTAATGCTCTCAGAAAGCTCAATTCTGCACAAGTGTCACTTTCTCAATTGATTTAGCATTTGATTTAAAGGGATGTCTGTCCTGACCACTCTCCTTAATTAATACTGAGGCCTGCTTCTTTCTGAAGCAGTCCTCATCATCTTTATTTTATCCTTTTCTTTTTATAAAGATAGATACATATATCTCTATATATGCTTCTATATAATTTACTTTATAAGAGAGAAGAAGAGAGAGAACCAGTAACACTTTGGCATATATGGGGGTTAAGCTTGGGGCCTCACATATCCAAGTCCTTGTTTCACCACTGAGTCATTTCCCTGGATGCTATCTCATTTTTTATGACAGATTTTGCCCCCTATAACATTGTATTATTTACTTACAAACTACATTGTAGATATAAGGTGTTATATATCTACTATTCCATAAATATTCTTTATTAGTAGATATTTCTACTTTATAAGTTAGGTGAACTATCTATTTAATATGTTTAATTGTCTGTCTTCTTTCACTAGAATTCAAACTCCACCTGGGCAGACATTGCCTATCTGGATACTGCTTTATCTCAGGTATAATGGATGATACTCGGTACTCTGTAGGTATGCACTGATTTTTTTTTATTGATTACTTGAATGTTTAATTCTGAGAGAAAGAAAGAAAGAACACTGTAGCTGATGTGACACAATAGGTCATTTTTTAGGGACAAGGTCATGTTTTCTTTTTCTTTTTATTTTATTTTTTTAACATTAAAAAAATTTTTTTATATTTATTTTATTTATTCCCTTTTGTTGCCCTTGTTGTTTTATTGTTGTAGTTATTATTGTTGTTGTCATTGTTGGATAGGACAGAGAGAAATGGAGAGAGGAGGGGAAGACAGAGAGGAGGAGAGAAAGATAGACACCTGCAGACCTGCTTCACCGCCTGTGAAGCGAGTCCCCTGCAGGTGGGGAGCCGGGGTTCGAACTGGGATCTTTATGCCAGTCCTTGTGCTTTGCGCCACCTGCGCTTAGCCCGCTGCACTACAGCCCGACTCCCTCTTTTTATTTTTCTTTAACTTTTTTCCTCCTGCTCACTTGCCTGAAGAATAGGAGGCATCTGTGACATTTAGCTCTCAGAACAAGACTCCTGCGGGTGTTGTGGTGGCAGACCCCTAGAGTCCCTATGGATAGTACCCTCTGCTTCATTGTGAAAGCAGATTCTTAGTGGCATTTATGATTTTGGTTTTAGTGTGTGTAGGTATCGCTCAATGAAAGGTGCACACCATCCTTGTGCCCTGGAATCAGCAAAGCTAATGATTTAAGAGCTTGAAAATAGTACCAAGGGGGCCAGGTGGTGGCACACCTGGTTAAGTGCACACATTGCAATGCACAAGGACCCAAGTTCAAGCTCCTGGTCCGCACCTGCAGGGGAAATGTTTCACAAGTGTTGAAGCGGGGCTGCAGGTGTCTCTCTCCCCCACTCTTTCCTCAGTTTATCTCTGTTTCTATCCAATAATAAATAAATAAATATGAAAAGGGAATAGTACCAAGTACCACTCCTAAGGATTTGCAATTTTGAGTAGGTGCTGTCAGAGCAAATATGGAAAAAAAAAAAGTAGAACTTTCGTATGTGAAACTATTAATTAAAAATAAAAAGGGCATCTTTGTGTACCAGAGTTGTATTTCTTGGCAGCAAGCCTGATGAGTGAAAAGTTGAGGGTGTTACCCAGACTCAATCAGAGGAGAACTTGAGCTGAGATCACTGCTGGGTATATGCTTGAGTTCCAAGGTGGTGGTAGTGGTGTGGCTTTCCTGTAGGAGGTGGCCACAGATCTAGATGCCAGCTATTAGCTTAAGGTGAAACCAAAGGTCAACTGGCTGCTGACCCTAGAAAGAAACATCAGAAACACTCAGGAGTGGGAGTCAGAACTCTGTCTTTTGTGTGCTCACTGTTTTGGGCTTCTGCAAAGCAGATTCATTCAATAAATATTTTATTGAGGGCCTGCCTGCCTGCTCTGAGCTAACCACTGTTCCAGAAGCCAGGTACAAGTCAGAAAACAATATAGCTTTTCTCCTTGTGTGGAACTTGTTTTCTAGTAGGGAGACGCTGCCCATGAAGCAAATTAAAACCATGAATAAAAGGATCACTTCTGATAGCACTAACTGCAATGAAGTGCAAGAGTGGAGGGGTGATGGAGAGTAAAAGCAGAGAGGGTTCACTTTTGATTAGGAGTTCAGAGAAGGCTTCCCAGAAGAGGTGATATTTTATCAGGGACTGGAGTTTCAAAAAAGAACTAGCCAGGCAGAGCAGAAGAGCTGTTCCAGGCAGAACCTTTTCTTCTAAGCATAGCAGGAAGCCAGAGCAGGAGATGAGGTGGGAGAGAAGAGCAAGAACAAGACTGCAAAGGCTTTGAGGGCAATGGGAGAGTCTGGGTTTCATTCTTTTTTTTTTTTCTTATTTTTTAACTTTATTTATTTTTATTAGGTAGAGACAGAGAGAAATTGAGAGGAAGGGGAGATAGAGATGGAGAGAGACAGATAGACACCTGCAGCCCTGCTTCACCACTCATGAAGCTTTCCGCCTGCAGGTGGGGACCAGGGGCTTGAACCTGGGTCCTTGCACACTGCAGTGTGTGCGCTTAACCAGATGTGCCATCGCCTAGCCCCATATGGGTTTTATTCTAATGTACTGAAACATGCAGGGAGTTTCTTAAGGGGAGAGTATGCATGAGATGACATATGGGCATGAACCTTGGATATTGGAGAGAAAGTTGGTATCATACAAACACCAAGGAACATAGTCCTGCTTTGACACGACCCTTAGAAGCTTTGTCACTCAGTTGTTCTCAAGCTGACTGTGTCTCAGAACCACTCGGAGGAACTATTTAGTAATTTTTGGGTTCTCAGGCTTCCTCATCCTGGAAAGTTTGTTTCAGGAGAATCAAGATAAATCTCAATCATAAAGAAAGCTCCTCAGGCTCCATGGATGCTAGAGCAGTGTGTGATATATCTACTGTCCTGTTGGGCAGTATGCCAGCTTCCCCCTGCTTATCCCTGTGGTCTGTTTAAATAACCAGTTACCTAGGAACCGCCCTGCCTGCAGGGCACTGGTTTAATCCCACTGGTTCATGATGTCTTTTTGCTCCGCCCCCTCTCGTAGTCACCCTGATTTCCACCAGTCTCTTTTTGCTCCACTACCTCACATCCTTTTTCCACCCTACTTGGTGAGTATATATATAGCTGCTCTTCTGTTTTAACACACTTGGGTTTGCCTTCTGGCTCCCAGAGTTCCAGAGTCTATCTCCTGCGAGTTCCTGATCCCTCTCCCACGCAGCAGCCTAGGTTGGCTCCAGTTGAGTTCTCTCCAACCCAGAGAGCACTTGCTCGGGAAACAGCACCGGGCACTGGCTCTCCGGGCACTGTCCCTCCTCCCTCTGTCTTTCCTCTCTTACTAAGTGAGGGGGGATGGGTCCATGAGACAACTCAGATGTATCCTGTATGCAAGAGGCCTTGAGTTCATCCTCAGACTAGTGTTTTTCCTTCTTTCCTTCCTTCCTCCCTTCCTTTTCTTCCTCTTTATATCTTTTTTCATTTTCACTAGAGCAGTGTTTAGCTCTAGAATGAAGATAGGCAGACAGATAGATAGAAAGACAGAGGGGACTGGTGCAGTTTACAGTAAAAGGCCATGGTGGCCTGGACTATAATGATGATACTGTAGATGGAAGGACTGAAGCAGAGTCCAGAGATACGAAGTGGAACTGACAAAACGTGCTGATGGGAGGAGAGAAGATGAAGACAAGGTTTTAATTTTTTCTTGATGCAGTGGTGGGATTTGAACTCAGGGCTTCATGCACGTAAAACAAGCTCTCTATGACTGAGTCACCTCCTGGGAAAGCAACCTCTTGATCTGGGCTACTAGGTCAGGGATGGTGGCAGACACTGGAGGTCAAGGGTAGGTGAGGAGCAGTTTGGGCTGGAAGAGAAAAAAGCTTAGAGGTAGAAGTGGCATCAGGACCTGGAGAAAGTCAGGAAGTTGTGACCTTTTACCTTTGGATCCAATACCTATGAAGAACCTTCAGAAATCCAGACTGTAAGATCCAACCTTAGGGCTACTTCCTGCCCTTCCATTTCAGATGAGAAAAGAGGCCAAAGAAAAGTGGTTTTAGGAAGGTCTCAGAGCCAGGGGATGGCTGAGCTAAACCCAGAGCCCAGGGCCTCCCAGAAGATCCATGCTCTGCCTTGCTGCAGAACTCTAGTCCAGAGGGTGCCTTCCAGAAACTTGTGGCTGGGCCCAGACTCTAGGAAGGCTCTCTTTAAGCCTGCAACATATTCAAATCAGTTGTCATCATTTTTTAAAAAAGTAGGACAGAATATGAGAACCTTTAAAGGACAAGACTACATTTCAAGAAGCAATCAGAGGGGCTGGGGCTATAGTATCCAATTTGCAACACCACTCAAGAGCAACAAAAATCAAGTGAGTAGGGCTGCGTGGAGAGTCACGCAGCCTCTCTCTCCCTTCCTCTCTTACTCTTTCACATGCAAGTCCTGTACACAGCTGCAGTGGGTCAGTGGCAAAGCACGTGCATGAGGCCTTGGCTTTGATCACAGGTACAAGATAAACAAATGGACAGTGGCTCGGGAGGTGGCGCAGTGGCTAAGGCACTGGATTCTCAAACATGAGGTCCAGAGTTCAGTCCCTGGCAGCACATGTATCAGAGTGATGTCTGGTTCTTTATCTCTCTCCTCCTATCTTTCTCACTAATAAATAAATAAAATCTTAAAAAAAAAGAAATAAATGTACAACCCCACCCAGGAGTCCGGCAGTTTCACATGCTTTCACTGTAGTGGTTCCTGAAGCTGGGTAGCCACTGGTCCATGAGGCAGGGCATGTTCCATTTGCCATAGAACTTACTCTCAATCTCTGTTATGAAGAGAATGCTTTATCTATAGTTGACACTCTTCTCTTGCTGTTTCTCTTAAAGGTGAAACTCACTCACTTCCTGTAACATCTCAAAAATACCTCCAGTCTGATCCTAACCTTTCTCCTTCCTCTGACTACTTTAAGCATCTGAGTTATCCTGTCCTTGTGCTTCTGGGAACCCCATGTTCCTCATTTGGGAAGTGAGATGTTTGAACACGATGATTCCAAGGCTCTTCAAGTCTGTGCTTGGAAATGAGTTGTGTAATTGACAAGGCTTAATTGTTTTGCAGATGGTTTGTGAGGGATTGCTCACCCTTGACTCTTGTCCTTGAATTATGATTTATCTAAGTCCTTGGAAGAAAAATGCATTTTGTTTTAGGAGCTTCTTTATTTTTTGAATTTGAAAAGAGATGAGAACAATGCAGCATAGCTGCAGTTGCTAGGAAGAGACAATAGCAGAGGCTGCCAGGAGACGGGGGCATTAGAAAATTCTAGTTTCTTCCTTTCCTTCCTTTCTCCCTTCCCTCTCCCCTTCTCTTCCTTCTTTTTCATTCTTCTTTCTCTCGTTTAAGCCAATATATCACAACCAATAACTTTTTCTAAAAACATCAATTTCTTTAAAAAGTGAGGAATTTTATTGATGTATAATTTCAGGTGTACAACACATTCTAATATTTGTACATATTGTGAAGTGATCACCTCAGTCAGCCTCGTTAATGTCCATCACCATACAGAATTACATGTTTATCTTCTGATAAGAGCCTGAAGATCTACTTTTAGCAATTTCAAATATACACTATGTTGTTATTAATTATAGTCATTCTGCTATACTTTGTGTGTAACTGGAAGCTTGTACCTCTTAGTGCCCTTCCCATCTTCCTTCACAACCCCAACTTCTGGTAATCATGAATCTATTCTCAGTCTCCATGAGCTTGATTTCTCTTGTTTATTTAAATCTCTATCTTAATTACCAATAGAGTTTAGGTTGCCTTGAATCCAGAGGGTTACTTCTAAAAGTCACACCTCCTACAATACAAACAGTTAAGTATTTCTTGGTTTTATCTAGAGAACTGAAACACATGAACTTGCAAAAACCAACCAACCAAATACAACCAGAACTAAACTAACAGTCTCCAAGACTGTGACAACTATGATGGTTATGGTTGGGAAGGTGAGGGCAAGAACTGTGGTGGTGGGTGCAGTGTGGGATTATACCCTTCCTGTAGTCTTACAATCTTGGTAACCATTATTAGTCACAAATTTACAAAAGTGGTATGATAAAAATAAATAAATGCAACTGTTACCAGGCCTTAAATTTTTACTCTTCTACTGGATAGTCATTTGACCTTGGGAAAATCATTTTTTCCTGGGCTGTAGTTTTCCACATCTGTAAAATACAAGGGTGGAGGAGTGATTGGATGATCTTGTAGTTTCTTCCTGTGCTGACATTTTAGTAGAAAGCCAGAGATTTATTATTATTTTTTAAGATTTTTATCTTAATTTATTTATTGGATAGAAACAGCCAGAAATCGAGAGGGAAGAAGGTGATAGAGAGGGAGAGAGACAAAGAGATACTTGCAGCCCTGCTTCACCACTCACAAAGCTTTCCCCACTTTAGGTGATGACCAGGGGCTCAAACCTGGGTCAGGGTGCATTGTAACGTGCACTCAGCCAGGTGTGCCATCAGCCAGTCTCTAATGCCAGAGACTTAGAGAGCAAGGGAACACCAGCAGGTAACTCCTCTTTGACCCTCCACATCAGCAAGCCCCCCCAAGAGGTAATATTCAACACTAAGTCTTTGGTTTTGTTTCCTCTGGCTGGCCTCTGGCTATTTAATCTGCTGTGAGGAAAAGGTTTTATGCCTTTTTCACATATAATTCATATATAATTTTACTGGGGAAATACTGACTTACAGGAGTATTGTCATGCATGTACAGGTTCTTAGCTTCCCCGTGACAGGTGTCAGCATACCACAACCTAAAGGGAGGATTACCGTCCCCTCTCCTCAGTCATTGTCATGTACCCTGTGTCTCTGCCTTGTTAGGTGATCTTACTCTTAGCGCTGCTCCTTTGCTGTAGAAAGGGCTAGTGATAGTGTCTAAATGTCTGCAGTTCAAGTCTGATCTCACTGCAGCTCCTCTGCAGTTGAGATGGTCACAATTAGAGCAACAAGCGCACCCCCTGGCGACCAATGTAAAAATTGCACAAAGGCTCAACCATTCAAATACTGAACTTAAATTCTGCCTCCGGTGGTGAACCATTACAGTAGAATTTTTTTTTTGGTAGTCTGTGAATATATATATTTATAAAAAGGAAACACTGACAAAAGCCATAGGATAAGAGGGGTACCACTCCACATAATTCCCACCACCAGAACTCCATATCACATCCCCTCCCCTGATAGTTCTCCTAATCTTTATCCCTTTGGGAATATGGACCCAGGGTCATTATGGGGTGCAGAAGGTGGAAGGTCTGGCTTAAATGAGCTTAAGTGTCCTGCACTATAACGTGCAGTCTACACATGGAGACTTTGTTGTATAGAAAGCTTTTATTTCTATTCTCGGAGTCAGTGTTTACTCATTTGGTGTGTTTACACCCCCCCCCACCCCCATGCTTCAACCCTTAGCAACAGGGGTAGGTGATTGCTTGAGTTCACCACTTACGTACTCTAGTTTCACTTGTTTCCTAGTTCAATGGTGGAATTGCTGCAGATTCCAAGAAGTAATCAGCTCTTCATTGTTGGAGATGTGGAAGGTGTTGGGAGTTCTTGGGAATACTGGAAAGGGTAGGGATAAGGCTCTACCACCACCTGGCTATTTACTTGTTCTTTTAGTTATTTACTTTTAGTCACCAGGACTTCACTAGGGCTTTGTGCCTGCCTGATTCTATTGCTCCCAGTGAGCCCCCGCCCAATAGAGGATGAGAGAAAGCGTGTGCTTGAGAGAGAGACAGCATAGCACTGCTTCATCGCTCACAAAGTGTCCCCTTTTATGGTGTTCCCATATGGTGTCTGATAAAGCATGTGTGTGTGATAAAGAGTGGGATAAGGAGTGGCGAGCTGTTTTCCAGCTCCCATCCTCTCTCACTTAGTAACTGCTATAATGTTGCCTGTCCTCCCAGTGTGTGATCTCTCCTTCTGGGGCCATGGCAGGATTACTCTTGGAGATCACCCATCCTCAGTATTGGATATACATATACATATTGGCTGTACCATGTATACCAAATGGTTCTTTGTTTTCTTTGTAGCAAGTTATCTTACACTTACTGTAGGATAATATGACTAATTCTGGCCAGTGAAATGATCAGGGTTGCCTCAGGCTGTACATGTAATTTCCATTCTAAGTCTCTCGAACATCAGTGAAATTGAAGCCTTGTACTGAGGTGGAGGTGCCTTAAGTTGGAAGCTTCCTGCAGTTCCGAGTAGTGGACCTGGAAGTGCCCAGGCAGACTGCAGGCAAGAAATAAACAGATTTTGGAGTTGTTTGTTACCAGTGCACACTAAGTCTATTACAACTAATACAGTAACATAATAAGTACACCATGAAGAATCATTTCAAAAACATAAACATAAACCGTATTCTGAAATTTTCATATCACATGGTACATACAATTATATTTTAGTGGACAGTCATCCTAAGATTGTTTTAAAATCAATATCACTTTTTCATTTATTTACATACTTATTTGCTGGGGCTTGGTGCTGGCACTATGAAACCACTGTTCCTGGTGGCCATTTCTCCTCCCTCCCTCCCTTCCTTCCATCCTTCCTTCCTTCCTTCCTTCCTTCCTTCCTTCCTTCCTTCCTTCCTTCCTTCCTTCCTTTATTGTATAGGAAAGTAAGAAATTGAGAGGGAGAGAGAAAGATAGACACCTGCAGATCTGCTTCACTCATGAAGCATTCTCCCTGCAGGTGGGGAGCTGGGGGCTCGAACCTGGGTCCTTGCGTGGTTCCTTACACTTACTACTATGTGTTCTTAGCCAGCTGTGCCACCGCCCAGCCCCCACTTTTTTCTTTTAAAATGAGGGGATATTGGTTTGTAATAGTCAGGTGTCTCAAAGATTTATCTCATTGGGAGGGACTTTAGAGATTCACTTTGTAGGGGCCAAATAGTAGTGCACCAGGTTAAGCATGCCATGTGAAGCACAAGGTCCGGTATAAGTACCCTGGTTCAAGCCCCTGGCTCCCCACCTGCAGGGGGTCACTTCACAAGTGGTGAAGCAGGTTTCCAGGTGTCTCTCTTTCCCCCTCTATGTCTTCCCCTCCTCTTTCGGTTTCTCTCTGCCCTATCCAATAACAACATCAATGGCAACAATAACAATGATAACAACAACAAAAGCAGCAAAATGGGAACAATGGCTTCCAGGAGCAATGGATTTGTAGTGCAGGCACCGAGCCCCAGTGATATCCCTGGCGGCAAAAATAAATAAATAAATAAATAAATAAATAAAACATAGAAAAAAAAACCCAAAATCTAGTAGCACCCATTGGAAAATTGCTCTTAAATGAAAGACTAGGGAGCCCCAGAAAGACAGCATTCGGACAAAGACAGTGGAGTAGATAGAGAAGGAATGCATGTGTGCGTCTTCTAGAAATATTAAAGGAAATACTACTTTCCTTTAATATTAATAAATTAATCAAATAACTACTTAATTAATTAATAATTAATTAATAATTAATTAAATAAATTTATTGATAAATTAATAAATAACTACTTTAAACCTAATTATACTTTGACATTGATGGTCTGTTTATAGAACTGAGCTTCATGCTTGCAAACCTTGAGAATAGTGAAAGCTATCAATTAAAGTTATGCCTCAAACCCAGACGAAGAAATAAGCACAGAACTGACTTGAAAAGTTACCACTTTATTAACCATTAATCCATCTTGTAGTCTGTATTTATTAAGCTAGGGAAATAGTTTAAGGGTTCCATATTAAATGAGACTGCCCTTTGAGGCATTGATTGAAGTTTACGTCTTCAAACATTATAGAGCTCGACTAGTGGTCTGGAAGGTGGCTTAGTGGATAAAGCACTGGACTCTCAAGCACGAGGTCCCAAGTTCAGTCCCCAGCAGCACATGCACCAGAGTGATGTCTGGTTCTTTCTCTCACTCTTTCTAATTTTCTCACTAATAAATAAATAAAATCTTTAGTAAAAAATAAAAAAAGAGAGATCGACTATAGGAAGACAGAAAAAAAAAACTTGTGAAAAGCATAATTAATGCTCTTTTTTCATTCCTATTAAATAGTGAGCACAAAATTTAGACTTCTGTATTGCTTTCAACTTTGTTAGAGGAGGATTCTTCACAAAGTGGAAATGGCATTGGGCCCAGAATTGACAAACTTCACCTTCAGAAGGTCCCTGGGGAGTTGAGAGGGTGCCCTCACTAACAGGTGTTGTCTAATTTCTTCCTCTGGTGAGGAGACTTATCCCAGTTGTTTGATCATGGGCCTTGAGACTGAGAGAGAGGATCTAAGAAAACTTCTCAGATAGAAACCAAGCTGGTTCTCAAAACCACAGTGGTGTGACTGAAGCAGACTCTGACTTAGGACACCTAAGCGCTGCCCCACATCTCCAGGGCCTCTTGAGGAAGGCTGCCTTCACTTCTATCCACTTCAGGACTATCATCTAAAGCCCTCTGCAGAATCAACCTGAGCGTCTGTGGCTGCTTCCTTCGTCGCCGCTGTTGCCTGATGGAGCCAACAAAGAAGTAAATGATAGGGTTGGCACAGCTGTTGATGGTAGACAGGATTTTTTCAATGTAATAGAGGCGAACCGGAGGCTTCACAAACTCATACTTTATGCAGTATATGAGGAACCAGTGGATGCCCCAGGGAAGGCCACAGAGGAGGAAGATCAGCACCGTGATCCCCATGGTCACATACAACCGGGTCAGCTGCATCCGCTGGGAGCCACACAGCAGTCTGGCCAGCAGGGCCAGGCTGGACCCAAAGAGAAGCACACACAAAAAAGTCTGACATGCAGCCATTGTAAGTTTAATTGCCTGACACCAAAACTTGTCTTTATCCCAAAACAGAAAGCCACAATACTTTCCTTCCAGCATACTCAGCAGCAGGGACAGGGCCCAGAGCAGGGAGCACACCACAGCTGACATGCTTCTTGGGCGGCGGCAGCGGTGCCAGATGGGGAACAAGACAGACAGGCAGCGCTCAGTGCTGATGGCGCCAAGGATACTCATGCCTGTGAGATAGGTGCAGGTCAACACAGTAATGAAACAATCAGGAATGGAGGGTGGGGTGGTGAGGTTGGAGCGGATGAGGCCCTCTATGGCATATGTAGTCTGGATGAAGAGGAAGAGGAAGTCGGCACCTGCCAGGTTGAGGATGTAGATGGAAAAGATGTTCTTCTGCATACGGAACCCCAGGAGCCAGAACACAACAGCATTTCCTGCCAGCCCAACCAGGGCGATGATAATAACCAATGAGAACTGAACCTGGCTAACGGTGGTGACAGTGGAAAGATAGACCTGGCTACTTTCATTCTTTAGTGTGACTGTGGTTCCCCATGCAGTGACAGCTGGATCCGTGCTCAGAAACTCTTCACTGGTGCCTCTGGAAACACAAACAAGACTAGAGTACCTGCTGTATGACCCTGGTTGTCACAGCCACCCTGCTACATGGAATCACTATTCCTGTGTTACAGAGGAAGGTAGTAGAGGCTTGCTGAAGTCTTTATAACCTTGTAGTCTCAACCTAATTCATGACTTCTCACATAGTCTTAGCTTGAGTTCAAGCTGGTAATGCTTTTCTGCTACAGTGTGTGGACTCTCTCTTTCTCCATTTCTCTTTTAGTTTATTTATATATATATTAATATATTTATTATTGGATAGAGACAGAGAGAAATTGGGAGGGACAGGGGAGATAGAGAGTAGACAGAGAGACCTGCAGCTCTGCTTCCCACATGTAAAGCTTTCCTCCTGTAGATGGGGGCCAGGGGCTTGAATCTGCATCCTTGTGCACTGTAATGTATGTGCTTAACTGGGTACACCACTGCCTGGTCCCCTTGAACTATTTCAACATAGACCATCATCAGACATAAAACTATCCCTGGTCCTACCTAACATCTCCATTTGCTAACCTGGAGACAGAAGAAGAAAAATCTGAGCAGATTGTGTGAGATAGCAACTGGACTCTTGAGTCCAGCATTTCTTCTCTGGTACTGATCTTTGGAGCAAGATGAAAGAATCCTCAGGCAGGAAATAGAGACAGTGTCTGTGATTGCAAGTGGTCCAACCTCAAGGGATAAAGAACATTTTGATTTAATGTTGTGGAGGTTATGTGACCTCTTGATGTGACATATGTGAGTATGGCTTGACCAGTTGAACTAGATGACTCTTATGTCAGATTTATGGGGATAGGAAGTATTTTCTCTGTCTGTGTTGTGATCCCAGTGTCTTATTCTATGTGTGCAGTCAAGAAGAAAGTTTTTCAGCAGTGCATGAATAAATGACAATCTTAAAGGATTCTGGAAATTTGGGGCTAATGTAGAAAAAATTGACAGAAAGTATTCACATTTTATTTCTCATTATTCCTTTTGTTAACCCACTGTTGTAAAGACTTGTTTCTGCCTACATAAATAACTAACCAGTATGGGGTTCTACCTGAGATGGGTGAGCATTTGGCTTAGTGAGCATGTCAAAGGGATTAAGTGAAGTTTAGGAAGATAATTCAGAGCTTATCTGAAGTTATCAGTATTTTAGAGGCTACATCGACAGGTTGGGGATGGAGAAAGGAGATGGTTGGAATGAACAGAGACTCCAGGCACTACATTTTCTTAGGAAGATTGGTAAGTGATTTGCCATGAATGTTACAGTACAAATCCGTTCATTCTTTCCCTATATCATTTAGACCTATTGGTGATTTCTTGTGAAACATTTGTGAAGCAGAAGCTTTGATGGAACTTAGGAAGAACATTCATTTTGGCCAGCTGGGCGATGGTGTAACTGGTTAAGCACACACAGTACCTGTGCAAGGATCTGGGTTCAATACTCTGGCTCCCCACCTGCAGGGGGACGGTTCACAAAAGTGGTGAAGCAGGTCTGCAGGTATTTGCAGGTGTCTGTCTTTATCTCTCCCTCTCTATCTTCCCCTCCTCTTGTAATTTCTCTCTGTCCTATCCAATAAAATGGAAAAAAATGGCCTCCTGGAGTAGTGGATTCATAGTGCCGGCACTGAACCCCAGCGAACCCTGGAGGGAAAAATAAAAAGCTTACTTCTACTCTGTGCATGTCTGATGTTGAAACAGGAAACAGATACTCATTTGAATTCATACTTGGGAAGAAGATCTAATCATACCTGGATGAACTATAGCAGCAGATTCAGTGCTTTTCAGATTTATTTATTTTTCCTGCTTAGTTATGACAGTTGGTGCTGGAAAGTGACACTTGAACCTTTCTCATGCACGTCCTGTATGCCACTGCTGCACTATCTTCTCTGCTCAGGCTTAACTTCCTTTTCTCCTCTTTAGGACTCAATGAAGCCCAACATGGCTCTTTGCACTTATAGGTGAGGACAGCAAAGCACTAAGAAGCTGAATAGTAGCTGCCAGGTCTTAACCTGCCACTTAGTCCAGCTGTCTTCTAGGGTGTCCTGTATTTATGGAGAATGGTGAAAAAGCAAAACAGAATGCTCAAGTGAGACCTCAGTTGGAATAAAAGATTGGTTTTTTTTTTTTTTTTTAGCTTGAATTAAGGTATTTTCAGAGTAAGAAAGAGAAAGATAGCGAGTAAAGAGAAAATTAGATATTAGTAGAAGCCAACTGAGAACAAACTGACTCAAAGTGTGCCCTCTTTCTTGCTTAAGAAACAGCAGCCCTCTCTACACTGCAGAAGATACATGTGAGAGGCCTTCAAGTGGAAAGAAGGCCTGTCTCCAAGACTGAGAAGCTAAGTCTGAACCTTCTCCACATACCCGCCCTCTCAGTCCTGCAGTCCTGCCGGCCTCGTGAAGAGATGGAGGCAAGGTGCAGCCACTGTCGGGGCAGCTGGTGGCTATCATTCATGAAACTGCAGGCAGTTTGCAACTCTTGTGTTTAAAGTTAGAACCCAGAAATATTTACGCCTGCCTGGGTTGACGTGGGTCTTGTTATTCACTACTATATTCTCCTTATCTGGCACATTTCCTTTAGAAAACATCTGCTGTAACATCCTCATTTGGTTCAGGGAGAAACCAGGCTCTAAGAGAACAAATTATTTTCCTGACCTCTGCTGTAAAAAGCATCCCCAGTAGTGGCCCTGGACACTGGGAGCCCAGACTGAGCCCCCACCCCCAACCCCTTGCCGTTGTTGCTGCACCACTCATTACTTTTGAGGGGCCTCTCCCCAATCTCCTTATGAGTACAGATATTAGAGGAGAACCAGGAGTGTAAATACTGTTACTTTTCCCCAACAGTCAGTCACTTCTTACATAGGCTATTTCTGAGAGTTTTAATTCAGAAAAAAAGTCCTTATTCCCAGCTTCCTTTAATGCTGGGTGGCACCATGTGACCAGGACAAGCTGGTGGGAGGTAAGACATCTACCTCCTTGTGCTCCTCCTTTCTTAGTCTTCCTTGAACTGGATGCTAATGTGTCTGGGGGCTTTGGAGGATCACAGGATGAAGTTGTCTGATTGAGGAAAGGGAACATCTAGTTGGAAGACCCCTGGTACCTGATACCTACCATTTGGTCCAGGTAGCATCTCAATACTTTAAATGGAGTTCTTCCTCCAGATAGTTGTAAGTGTATTAAGATATTTGTATCTATGTTTCCCACCTTAAGAAACACTAAAACTATGATCTAGGAGGTGGTGCGGAAGATACAGTGTTGGATTCTCAAGCATGAGGTCTTGAGTTAAATCCCTGGCAGCGCATGTGTCAGTACTACCTAGTTCTCTTTTCTTTCTACTATCTCTCACATTAATAAAAAAAGTTAAAAAAACTGCATTTCATTCTCAAGATGTTTATGATTTTATGTGAAATGATTCCAAAGTGGATAGGCAGGTGCCAATAAGCATAGTAAAACAGAGGGGGTAGAATGAAAAATTGATTCAACTGCTTAGAGAGTCTCAGGAAACCACAATAGTGATGAAACTGTAAAAGGGGCCAGGTAGTGGCACACCTGGTTGAGTGCATGTGTTACAATGCATAAGGACCCAGGTTTGAGCCCCTGGTCCCCACCTGTAGGGGGAAAGCTTCACAAGTGGTGAAGCAGGGCTGCAGGTGTCTCTCTGTCTCTCTCTCTCTACCACACCTCCCCCTCGATTTATGGCTATCTCTATCTAATAAATAAATATTAAAAAAAGATACAGTGATGAAACTATAAGAAGAGATGAATCATTTCTACTTGCCATTAGAACGATCACCTTCTCTGCTCTACTTGCATCCCAGGAGATGATGTCTTTTTGCCCCATACAGCCTTGCTTCCCTTCTGAGTCCTGGGTACTTTCAGAAAAAGGGAGACACTGACAGGACAGGAGATGGGAGGACAGGAGATGAGTTTGAGTTTTTAGCTTCCAATCAGTGTTCTTGACAAGCTGTGGCTTGAAGACCCAAGGAGAAGCCCATGTATCGTAGGTCTCTCCTACTGCCACAGCTATGACTGAAGTACAGCTACAGCCCTCCTGGAGTTCTGGTAACTTCTCCTGCCTCTTGTCTTTTAACCCACGATGTCAAGATTCTCTGTTATTACTTTCCTTTAGGAATAGTGATCTCTTTATCATGTAATTGTCTTTAAACCTCCCCCCTTTTTTCTTTCTATTTTTATTTGATAGGACAAAGAGAAATTGAGAGGGAAGAGGAAGAGAGGGAGAGAGAAAGACAGACACCTGTAGACCTGCTTCAGACTTCATGAAGTGTTTCCCCTGCAGGTGGGGAGCAGGGGCTCCAACCCTGGCCCTTGCACATGGTAACATGTGTACTCGACTGGATGCACCATTGCCTGGTGCCTGCAATTTATCCTTTATAAAGCTCTTCTCAATCATCTAAAAAAAAAAAAAGCCATTTGTTTTTTTCTGGAATCCCTAGAGACAGAAAAGACTTTTCAAAAAGCAAGTGAAGCCAAGACTGGGTTATTCATTGCATTGTAGCTTTGGAATAATACTGCATGCACCCTATCTTGTCCCCTAAATTGGGAAAGTGACATCTTTCTCATCATCCCTTAAAATTTGAGTGGTTGGAATGTGAAGATTCCAATAGCGACAGATTCCAATAAAGGGAGCAGTGCTGCTTTACCAGTTCAGATCTCTCACCTTACTTGGCAGGAGAGAACTTAGAGCCTAGTGTCTCTCTAAATATCCCATCTCCATGAGGAGTCATGTGTGTGTCCTAAGGGGTGAACCTCTTTGGAAAGAAATAATTGATAAATGTACCTTTCCTCCATTGTTGCTGCTAGAGGTGACAAGATGATTGAGCTGGAGGGAAGAGCCTCTGGGGAGTGATAGTGCATACTTCTCTGCCTTGGAGAGCACCCTGTAGCAACTTGGGTAGACGCTGTTTGTGGACAGAGGCTTATAAAGAGTCTGGTCAGCCCTGTGATTTCCTGTGCAAGGACCTGCTGACACATGACACTGTACAGTTGTTTGAGTCATTACCCCTCTTGAGATGTTTAGATGTTTCTTAATATTGTTCCTGCTCTTTTTCTACATCTCAGTGTCTGTTCATATCCATCCCATGTGTTCCTCTTCCTGCAAGTCATTCTTGTCGTGGAGTCTTTTGTCCTCAATTATGTGCCTGGACAGCAATGGGACCTGAACTGGGAGATTTTGTAGCTAAGAGTAAAGTTGACCTGTCTCATCTTTCAAGACTCAAATGTGACACAGACACACAGTGTGAATACATAGTCATGAAAAATGATGCCTGTAGGCATGACTGACATAAATTTACTTCTAGTCCTCAGTTGTTAAAAAAAATACTACCTGGGAGTCGGGCTGTAGCGCAGCGGGTTAAGCGCAGGTGGCGCAAAGCACAAGGACCTACATAAGGATCCCGGTTCGAACCCCGGCTCCCCACCTGCAGGGGAATCGCTTCACAGGCGGTGAAGTAGGTCTGCAGGTGTCTATCTTTCTCTCCTCCTCTCTGTCTTCCCCTCCTCTCTCCATTTCTCTCTGTCCTATCCAACAACGACAACAACAATAATAACTACAACAATAAAACAACAAGGGCAACAAAAGGAAATAAATAAAATAAAAATTAAAAAAAAAATTAAAAAAAAAAATACTACCTGTGAAAAGACAGAAAGTAAAGCTTAATAAAATGTTGCAGACCTGTATGTGTTTAATATTTTCACAATAAAGCATACCATATCCTTTCAAGCCTTTTAAAATTGATTGGGAGTTTTATATAACATGGGCTTGGAGATAGTCTAAGAATGGAAATTAGGGAAAGGTAGAGATAGGAAGAGAAAATGAGACACACCATTGTATCCTGGAACCTCCCCTCTCTAGAGCCCTACCCCGTTAGGGAAAGATAGAAACAGGCTGGGGTGGTGGTGGTGGTGGATTCACCTGCCAACGCCCATATTCAGCAGAGAAGCAGTTACAGAAGCCAGGCCTCCCACCTTCTGCACCCCATAAAGATTTCTGACCCATATCCCAGAGGGATACAGAATAGGAAAGATTCCAATGGAGGGGACTGGACACAGAACTCTGGTGGTGAGAATTGTGTGTATTGTACGCCTCTTATCCCAGAATCTTGTCAACCATTGTTAAATCACTAATAAAAAATTTTAAAAAAAGAAAGAAAGAAAAAGAGACACCTTTACCAATTAAATGCTTCCCTCTTGCAGGTGGGGATCAGAGGCTAGAACCCAGGTCCTTGTGCATGATAATTTGTGCACTTAACCAGGTGTGCCACCACCTGGCCCCTGTCTATTACTTCTATGAGTAAAGAAAGAACTGTCCAAGAAGACAACAAACAAAAAATAATTTGAAACAAATCAAAGCCTTTAAAAGAATAAGTGCCAGGCAAAGGAGGATATACTCTTCTCTTGTTCTAGAACACCAGGTGTGGGTTCATCTTAATCTGCAGTGCTGCCCAGAGTCACTGTGGGCTGTGATGGTTCTGGAACAGTTGATTTTCCACAAGAAAGGCTTTAGATGAGGAGTTGGGGTAAGAGTGAGATTGATTAACATCTCATGAGGTTTTTATGTGCCCAGTGAATCTTGGCCTCCAGTGACCTGTGGATCCCTGAGAAGGAAGTCACAGGGTCTTTCCAGTATCTTGATAAACCTTCCCCGAGCACCAGTTCTCCTGCAGCTCCCCCATCCAGGGATGCAATTTTAAAACATCAGTCCACATCTTTAGTTTTAACTTCTGGTGGAGTACGCGAGGGACCTGGTTGCCTTAGAACGTCATGAGACTGTAGACTTCTTTCTATCCGTTTTCAGTGCTGGGACTTCCACTGTGGGAGATCTAATCAGGAGGACCAGAACCGTTATCTTGTTTAAGTTACGTTTTTTTTTTTTAATTTCCCCATACCCCCAAAACATCCAAATCTGTAAGATGAGAATGACAGTGGATAATATTTTATTTTTACTATTTTATTTTTTTGTATTATCTTTACTTATTTATTGGCTAGAGAAAGCTAGAAATCGAGAGGGAAGGGGGGTGATAGAGAGGGAGAGAGAGAGAGAGAGACACCTGCAATACTGCTTCACCACTCATAAACCTTTCCCCCTGAAGGTGGGGACCAGGAACTCAAACCCAGATCCTTGCACATGTGTGTTCAACCCGCTGAGCCACCACCCGGCTGGTGGATAATTAATTAACTAATTAATTTCAATGGCAGAAAGATACAGAGAGAAAGATATACACAGAGTTACCAGAGCACAGCTTAGCTCTGGCTTATGGTAGTGCTGGGGATTGAACCTGGGACTTTGGAGCCTCAGGAATGAAAGTCTTTTGCATAACCATTATGCTGTCTCCCCAGTCCACTGTGGATATTTTATACAGCAGGTGACCAGCTATTATTTATATTCACTGGAGACTCAGAATATTAATGAGCATTTGGGAAGCCCATTTAGAAAGGTATTTGAATTCACAGCATGGATGTGAGTGGGCCTGATGCTGACCTCCTAGTCTTTTTTTTTTAATTATTTTTATTTATAAATGGAAACACTGACAAGACCATAGGATAAGAGGGGTATAATTCCACACAATTCCCACCACCAGAACTCCATATCACATCCCCTCCCCTAATAGCTTTCCTATTCTTTATCCCTCTGGGATTATGAACTCAGAGTCATTATGGGGTGCAGAAGGTGGAAGGTCTGGCTTCTATAATTGCTTTCCCACTGAATATGGGCACTGACAGATCGATCCATACTACCAGCCTGGCTCTCTCTTTCTCTAGTTGGGCAGAGCTCTGGGGAAGCAAGGCTCCAGGATACATTGGTGAGTTTGTCTGCCCAGGGAAGTCTGGTTGGTATCATGGTAGCATCTGGGACCTGGTGGCTGAGAAAGACCTCCTGATCTTACACCTGCTACTGACCCTCCTTGTTTGCTGGTGGTGAATGTTGTATATATTTGCTGGTGGTGGATTTGCTGGTGGTGAATGTTGTATATATTCTGCTTCTTGGGCTTCTGCAAGTGGAGGAACAGCTTTCTCTGCACCTTCAATTTGGCCAAAGCTGACACTCTTCTATCTTGCATCATTAGGAAGTGATTCTTTCCTCATCTACACCCGTCTTTCTTATGATGACTAAAATCTCAACTTCCTGGCACCTAGGAAGTATTTTTCTATGTCAGTGATATGAGTCTCCTTCACACGCTAGCACTGAGTTCTATCTGTCTGTTCTGGGGTCCACCTGAGTTATACATCAGCCCTCAGGAGGGCCTTTCTCTGAGTCCTCTACTTGCTGTTGAATGTCCTGGAAGGAACATCTTGCCCCACCATTTATGGAAGGCAGCTTGAAGCTTGACTTTGTCAGTGCCCTATGGCTGGTCCTTCTGTTTGTGATTCTCAGTGGATTCAGTGTGGTACTGCTGAGCAAGGTATGAGTCTCATGGTGAGCACAATTGGCTGGGTCATGTGTGGCTATCCTACTCAGGTCCTGATCCTCTTTGTGACCTGAAACTTGGTGCCTGCTTGTTTATATAATCCTGGGTGGAGGACATTTTAGTAGGACATTTTGTTGATTGTTGTTGTTATGATTAATACTGTTGTTATTGCTGTTGTTGTTGTTGGATAGGACAGAGAGAAATCAAGAGAAGAGGGGAAGACAGAGAGGGAGAGAAAAAGATAGACACCATCAGACCTGCTTCACTGCTTCTGAAGCCACCTCCTTGCAGGTGGGGGCCAGGGGCTCAAACCTGGCTCCTTTGTGCACCATGTGTGCTTAACCTGCTGCACTACCTGTGCGTGCGGCAGTGCCAGCCTTGTTATTTGCTCCTTTGTCATATCTTTTTGGTAGTGCCATCAAGGGTGGCAGTCTCTCAAGTTGCTTTTCCATAGGACTTGCATGTAGTGCCAGGGACTGAGAAGGGTGAAGGTAGCATTATCCTGGAAATTAAGATGTAGCAATTGAGTGAATATTCATTAAAGTGGGGGATATTGTATTCAGAAATACATCACTTAGATATTTTGCTAAGTCTGTACTATATTGTCTCAGTCCAGTTCTTTGTTTTCTCAGTCTTTATTTCCTCTATTGTTTATATGACTAAACTTACCAATCATGAACTTCATGGAAAATCAAATAAGATTGTATGTTTTCTTTAATTGAAGTGTTGTTGACTTAGAGTGTCTTAGTTCTAGGTGTATAACATAATGGTTTAGCATTTGTATATGTTATGACATGATCACCTCCGTAAGTTTAGTTAACATCTGTCATCACATCTACTTTACTTTTTTCTGTGAAAAAACTTCTAAGACCTACTTGGTTTGCAGTTCAGTACTACTATTTATAGTTTCTACTGTGTATTACATTCCTGGTTACATGAATTTAATAAATTACCCTATAATCATGGCAGAAAGTTTTTAATATTTTATTTATTTATTTTTGGATAGAGGCAGAAAAAAGGGGCCTGGTGGTAGCATTCCTGGTTAAGTGCACACACTACAGTGAACGGAGACCCAGGGTTAAGCCCCTGAAGTTTGTCAAAAATATAATGTTTAGGCTGGGGAGATAGCATAATGGTTATGCAAAAAACCTTTCAAGCCTGAGTCTCTGAGGCTTCGGGTTCATATCCCAGCACTACCATAAGCCAGAGCTAAGTAGTGTTCTGGTCTCTTTCTCTGTAAGATATTAAAAAAAAAAGTGATGTTCTTTTAGTCTTCATCAAGTAGAGTGGCCACAGAAATTCTGACTTTCACTGTACAACTTTGGTTCTCTGCTGTGCTCCAAATGTGGTAGCCATTTTGAATCTCTGAGTTGGAAAAAGTCCCCTTGGGACTGGGTGAAGGCTCTTAGGCTCTGTTTTACTCCAGTCATACAAGAAAGAGGAGAATTATCTGCAAGTATTAGTATCAACACAGTGGCTAAGAAGTGTCATGAAGGCAGAGATAGACTCATAGGAATTGATGAGTCTTTCCAGGGACTGTATAACCTGGAAGGCTTGAAAGAGGAGCTCTGCCTCTCCAGATTGAGGATGTAGACTGAGACAGTGTTTCTCCTCAGGCTGAAACAAAGGAGCCAGAGCAAGTTTTCTACCAGCCCAAACAAGGCAATGACAGTGACCAGTAGGCAGGATGAGTGCTGTCACGTTGAATATTTAAGGAAGGGCCCCAACACTTCCCTTCATTAGTTTGATTGTGGGCCCCAGGCTGAAAACTTTGAATTCATGCTCAGAAATCCCCTACAGGTGTCTTTGGGAACACTGAGGAATCTGGAGTCCTTGCTGTGAATTATTCATTATAAAGGTCATCTGCTACCTGAGAACTACTGTCCCTTGATTTAAAGGAGGGAAGTGGAGGTTTAAAAGATTATGATACACACCAAAGACCATATAGCTTTGGAGTCATGAATCCTGGATTCAAATCCAGTTCTCTCTGACTCTAACTTCTTGGTTATCTCTATTATATCACACACTGTTTCCTTAACGTAGAAATATTGTATAGCTCAAATAACTCCTGTTCACCTTCCTTGCCATGTACCATTCATGTAGGAGTAGAAAAGTCTGGGAAGGCTGTGTGGGACAGCAATGAGCTCCTTTGTTCTGTGTTGAGACTAAAGTTTTCTCCTAGGTGTAGGAGAACTGAAGGTCTGGGCATGACCAATGGATAAACTCATTAATTTACAGCAGTCAACTCACTGTCAGCAAGGAAGTTATGATAATAAATAAATACAATTAGTTACAATTAAACATACATATAAAGCAATAAAGAAAATGGCATTTGCTCATTTTTTCATCTGTGGATACTTATGCTGTATTTAAGAAAATTCTTTGTGCTGAGAAGTAATGGTGACTTCACTGAAGCCTAAAACTCTTGAAGGGCCACTTTGTGATTTTTGTGAGTACCTAGAAGGGTTTAAACATTGAGTTTAGGGAGAAAATTCAGATTTATCTGAATTTCTAGACTTTTTAGGGAAGAAAGAGGCAAGTTGTGTAGAGAGGTGGTTATGTTCTAAATAGACTTGAGACATGGAAAATCTTTTTAAAATTTACTTTAGTTCTTTAAACTTTATTTTATTTAGATGGAAATAGGGAGGGAGAAGGACAGAGAGACATACCTGCAGACATGCTTCACTACTTGTGAAGCTTTCCCCCTGCAAGTGGAGACTGGGGGCTTGAACCCAGGTCTTTGGACACTGTAATGTGTGGCTGTAATCAGGTGCACCACCACCTGTCCCCAGAGACATGGAAATATTTAAGGGAGATTAAGCTAGTGACATATCCATTACATTATGTATTGCAATGGCCCAACCCCACTTGTCAATGCAAGAGGAACTGAAGTTGAAGAGAACATGAGATTTTTTTCTCAGATCTTGCAGTGAAGGTTTGAGCCCCTGGTACCCACCTATGGGGGAAAGCTTTGCAAGTGGTGAAGCAGGGCTGCAGGTGTCTCTCTCACCCTATCACCCCTTCCTTCTTGATTTATGACTATCTATATCCAATAAATAAATAAAGATAATACACAAAAGCTTTTTTAAAAGTTTTATTTATAAAAAGAAAACACTGGGGAGTCAGGCAGTAGCGCAGTGGGTTAAGCACAGGTGGTGCAAAGTTCAAGGACTGGCATAAGGATCCCGGTTTGAGCCCCTGGCTCCCCACTTGCAGGGGAGTCGATTCACAAGCAGTGAAGCGGGTCTGCAGGTGTCTATCTTTCTCTCCCCCTCTCTATCTTCCCCTTCTCTCTTCATTTCTCTCTGTCCTATCCATCAGTGACAATAACAATAACAAAACAACAAGGGCAACAAAAGGGAATAAATAAATATTTTTAAAGGGGAAACACTAAAAAAAACCCATAGGATAAGAGGGGGTATAATTCCACACAATTCCCATCACCATAACTCTGTATCACATCCCCTCCCCTGATAGCTTTCCTATTCTTTAACCCTCTGGGAGTATGGACCAAGGGACATTATGGGGTACAGAAGGTGGAAGGTCTGGCTTCTGCAATTGCTTCCCCAGTGAACATGGGCACTGACAGGTAGATCCATACTCCCAGCCTGCCTCTCTCTTTCCCTAGTGAGGTGGGGCTCTGGGGAATTGGAGTTCCAGGACACACTGGTGGGGTCATCTGCCCAGGGAAATCCAGTTGGCATCATGGTAGCATCTGGAACCTGGTAGCTGAAAGAAGAGGTAACATATAAAGCCAGACAAATTGTTGACTAATCATGAACCTAAGGGTTGGAATGGTTCATATGAAGAGTTGAGGGAGTCTCCGTTTTGCAGATAGTTAGCAAGCCTATTTTAGTTATATTTCAAAGAGCCCATGACTATACTAGTTTTTTTTTTTTTTTTCCGAGCTTGATATCTGCTATGCAAGTGGATCCAAGTTATTGTCTGGGGTGATGATGTCATGGCTGGAAAAAGGACCAGAAAGCTGGATCAGGGGAGAGTAGCTCCCAAATATGGGAAAGGTGTATAAATATTGTTGACTATAGACCCCATTGATTAGATCTGATCTGGGGCCAATATTCAGCTTAGGAGCCTATGTGACCTCTTCATCCCTGTAGATCTGAGCTCACATTCTGTGGTCATGAGTACAAAAAAGCTTTTTTAAAAAGAATGACTAAAGTTCAAAATATTGGCAGTACCATGTTTTGGGGAAGCGTATGGAACAACTTGCACTTTCATGCATTGTGGGTAGAGTAAATTTGAAAAGTGTTTGGCAATTCATCATACAGTAAATTATAGGTACTTCATTTTTAAAATTATTATTTTTATTTATTAATTGTATATAGCAAAGAGAAATTGAAAGAGAAGGGGAGATAGAAATGGAGAGAAAGATAGACATCTGCAACATTGCTTCACCACTCATAAAGCTTTTTCCTATAGGTGGGGACTGGTGGTTTGAATTCAGATCCTTGTACATGGGAATGTGTGTGCTCAACCAGATGTGCCAGCCCCTCATGGGTCCTTGATATGATCCAGAAGTTTCTCATTAGGTCATTTTTCTTTTCTAAAATTTTTATTCTATTTTTTTTAAAAGAAACTTTATGTGTTTTAATTATTTTATTTTATTTTTCTTGTTGTTGTCTCCAGGGTTATTGCTGTGGCTTTATACCTGCACTACAAATCCACTGCTCCTAGAGGCTATTTTTTTTTATTTTTTATTTTATTTTTTATTTTTTTATTTTTTATTTAAGAAAGGATTAATTAACAAAACCATAGGGTAGGAGGGGTACAGTTCCACACAATTCCCACCACCCAATCTCCATATCCTACCCCCTCCCCTGATAGCTTTCCCATTCTCCATCCCTCTGGGAGCATGGACCCAGGGTCATTATGAGTTGCAGAAGGTAGAAGGTCTGGATTCTGTAATTGCTTCCCCGCTGAACATGGGCGTTGACTGGTTGGTCCATACTCCCAGTCTGCCTCTCTCTTTCCCTAGTATGGTGGGTCTCTGGGGAAGCGGAGCTCCAGGACACATTGGTGGGGTCTTCAATCCAGGGAAGCCTGGCCGGCATCCTGATGACATCTGGAACCTGGTGACTGAAAAGAGAGTTAACATAGGAAGCCAAACAAATTGTTGAGCAATCATGGACCCAAAGCTTGGAATAGTGGAGAGGAAGTGTTAGAGGGGTACTCACTGCAAACTATAGTGTACTTCTGCTTTCAGGTATATATTTTGCAGCAGTTTACGGATACGTGTGAACATATGCTCTCTCTCACAGAAACTGGTGTATATCTAGGTTTTGGGACTTTGTTAGAAAGTGAACCACCTGAGATGGAATTAGAGTATACTATGAAAGGAAAGGTCTCACCCGAGTAATGAAGTTGAAGGGTTGTCATTCCACACGTGAAGTCTCTGGACACAGTCTGAAGTGAAGCATGTTGAGGTGGCAATCGTTGTGTTGGTTAGGTTGTGATCGGCAGATGCAATATTATTTGATATGGATTGGGAGAGGCATACGGGAAAGTGGGCCCTATCCAAGGGTTCCAGGACTGGGGGAAGTAGAGGCTCTATAGTGGAGATGTGAGGTTCCTGCTGTCTTAGGGTTCAAAAAGACAACTGATAGTTAATGTTATCATCACATTATTTGGTAATTGGGTTAACTTTGAAAAGTCCTTTTGTTAGGGTTTGCTGTACAGTACCCAGTATCTTGTATATAGCTGTGCTATTGGTTGCTTCTGATCTACTTGGTCTAGGCTTTTGAGAGAGTCTGCATATCAATTACACAGCCTATATATTGAAAAGATTCAGTTTGTGTTTTGAAAAACTTCGAGACATACAATTAATTTTCTCCCTCTCGTATTAATTAACTAGTGATTTATATGCCTACATTTTACTAGGAGTGTACATAAACACCATTCCCACCACCAAAAGCCTAGAGGCTATTTTATCCCTTTCGTTGTCCTTGTTGTTTATCGATGTTGTTGCTGTTATTATTATTGTTGTTGTTGTTGCTGTCATTGTTGCTGGATAGGATAGAGAAAAATGGAGAGAGGAGGGGAAGACAGAGAGGGGGAGAGAAAGATAGACACCTGCAGACCTGCTTCACCACTTGTGAAGTGACTCCCCTGCAGGTGGGGAGCTAGGTGCTTGAACTGGGATCCATATGCTAGTCTTTGTGCTTTGCACCACTTGTGTTTAACCCACTGTGCTACTGTCCAGCCCCTCTATTTTTTAAATTAGATAGGACAGAGAGAAATTGAGAGGGGAGGGTGAGAAGAGAGGGAGAGAGACAAAAAGACACCTGCAGACATGCTTCACCACTTGTGAAGTGTCTTCCCTGTAGGTGGGGACCAGGAGCTCAGACCTGGGCCCTTATGCATGGTAATATGTGCACTTAACCAGGTGCACTACTGCCTGACCCCCAACGATATTTTTCTGAGGTGAATGAAAACATACATACAGAAAGAGACTGGATATGAATTTTTTCATAACAGTTTTATTCATAATAGTAAAAAACTGTACCTATTAGTGTAAAAATAAACTACAGCACAATCATATAGTACTCCATTTATAAAAGGGGCAAGCCACTGATATACACAGTTATATTAGTAAATTGCAAAAGTATTGGGTGGGTAAAAGAAGGTAGGTACAGAAAATATGTAGCATCATCCCAAGTATATGAAAAAAAGATCAGGAAAAATTCATCTTTGTAGCAAAAACAACCACAGTTGTTGCCTCTGGGGTAGGGTGAAATGACTAGGAAGGGCATTATGTAACATTCAGAGTTGATGGTTTGTGTCTTGATTAATGGTGGAGACACAGGGACTCATTCACTGCCAAGAAAACAGGAAGAGATACAAAGAAGTGGAAAGATGTTCCATACTCATGGATAAGAAGAATTAACATCATCAAAATGACTGTCTTATCTAAAGCTATATACAGATTTAAAGCCATCTCCATCAAGCAAAATATCACCAAATTTCTTCAGAGATAGAACAAAAGCTACAAAAATTTATCTGGAACTAAAAAACCCCTAGGATTGCTAAATCAATCTTGAAAAAAAAAAAAAGAACAAGGCTGAAGGTATCATATTTCTGACCTTAAACTATACTACAGAACTACCGTCTGGTACGACAACCAAAACAGACACACAATTCTATTCTAGTGGAATAGAATTGAAAGTCCAGATATAAGTCCGTACATCTATCAGCAACTCATTTTTGGTAAAGGGACCCAGAACACTGAATGGAGGAAGGAGAGTCTCTTCAACAGTGGTGCTGGGAAAACTGGGTTGAAACATGCAAATGAATGAAATTGGACCATCACATCTCACCATTCACAAAAGTCAACTCCAAGTGGATCAAAGACATGGATATTAGACCAGACACTATCAAATATGTAGAAGAAAACACTGGCAGAACACTTCATGACCTATGCTTCAAAAATGCCTTCAGAGATTCAAATCCAACAGCTAAGAAAACAAAAATAAATCAGTATTGCATCAAACTGAAAAAGCTTCTGCACAGCAAAGGATATTGCCAAGCAGAAAGACAGCCTACAGTGTGGGACACTTCATATAAGTATAACATACTTCATATAAGTATAACATACTTCATATAAGTATAACATACTTCATATAAGTATAACATACTTCATATAAGTATAACATACTTCAGATAAGGGATGAATAATCAGAATTCATAAAGAGCTCAGTAAACTTAATCAACAAAACAAAACAACACCATAAGAAAACAGGGCAAGAACATGGACAGAAACCTTATAGAAGAGATCCAGAGGGTCAACAGACACACGAGAAAGGGCCCAATGTCGCTGATTGCCAGAGAAATGCAAATGAAGGCAACAGTGAGATACTACTTCACTCCTGTGAGAATGTCATACATCAGAAAGGAGAGCAACAGCAAATGTTGGAGAGGATAAGGAGGCAAAGTAACTCCTGTACCATTGGTGGGAATGTAAAATGGTCCAACCCCTACAGAGAGCAGTCTGGAGAACTCTCAGTAAGCTAGAAGTGGACCTACCCTATGGCCCTGCAATTCCTCTCCTGGGGATATATCCTAAGGAACCCAACACACCCATCCAAAAAGATCTGTGTATACCTATGTTCATAATAGCACAACTTGTAGATAGTCAAAACCTGGAAGCAACTCAGATGTCTAATAGCAGATGAGTAGCTGAGAAAGTTGTGGTCTATATATACAATGGAATTTACTCAGCTATTAAAAATGAGCTCACCTTCTTTACCTCATCTTGGATGGAGCTTGAAGGAATCATGTTAAGTGAGATAAGCCAGAGAGAGATGAATATGGGATCATCTCATTCATAAACAAAAGTTGAGAAATAAGAACAGAAGGGAAACACAAAGCAGAATTTGGACTGGGCCTAAAGGACTCTGGGACAGGGGGAGGGTTCAGGTCCTGGAGCATGATAGTGGAGGAGGACCTAGGTGGGAGGTTAGAGTGTTTTACATAAAATTAAGAAATTTTTTACATGTATCAACTACTATATTTACAGTGGACTATAAACCATTAATCCCCCAATAAAAAAACCTCCCCTAAAACTCAAATATGCTTTGACATTGATTAATATGCTTATAAAATATATAATTATGATTGAAAGACTTGAAAATGATGAAACTAATGAACAGAAGTCTGGTAAATGGATATTTAACACAGACTTGGTTTGAAAATTTATCAATTTCTGTATTCATCAAGTCATGTATTCAGTAGCCTAATAATAGCAGATAATCCGGGGCTCTGTTAAAATGAAAAACTGGTTCTAGCTTAAAATTTAACTCGGGGGGTGGGAGGACTGGCAGGTAGCTCATTCATGTGCACATGTTATCTGGGTTTGAGCCCTGAGCTACCACATGGGAATGCCTGCAAAGGGGAGGCTTCATAACTAGTGGAGTCATGCCACTGTATGTCTCCTCTTTGTGTCTCTCTCTCCATCTCTATCTCTGTGTCTCTCACCCTCTCTCTAGAGGAAAGCAAAGAAAATGGCTACCAGTAGCAGCCTCGTTATGCAGGCACTGAGCCCCAGCAATAACCCTGAGGGCAAAAAAAGAAAAAGAAATTAGCTGTAATCCTTCTGTTGTATTACGACAGGTTGTAAAGAGCAATAAGTGTAAAAAATGCAGTGTTCTTTCAGCCCAGTCAAGTATAGTCACCACAGAAACTCTTATGGTTGCTGCTTTCTCTTTAGCCTCTTTTAAAGGAGGATACTTCAAAAGTGGAAGCAATGATGGACCTGGAGTTAACTTAGCTGGGGCAGGGGTGGAGAGCTGTGGGGAAGACTGGCCTTGAGATGCTGACTCAGCATTTAGCACTTTTGCTCTCACTGTATCCTCAAAGTGAGGAGGACTAGCTCAGCAATTGTTAAGGATAAGGGATCCCAAGTTTGACAGAAGGTAATAAACCTTTCCAAACTAACGGAGACATGACTGACACTGTGACTAAAACAAGGTCTCTGAATCAGGATACTTGACTGCTTCTTGACATGTCTAGGGACTCTGGAGAATGATGGTCTTCACTCTGACCCATCCCAGGAACATCTTCCAAAGCCCTCTTGAGAACCAGCTTGAGAGTCTGCTGAAGCCTCTGCTGCCTTCGACGGCGTTGCCTTAAGGAGCCTACAAAGAAGTAAATGGTGGGGTTGGCACAGCTGTTGAGACTGGAGAGTAGCTCTGCAACCATGTGAAGCTCTATGGGGTAGCCTTTTCTCTGAACCCAGGATATAATGAACCAGTGGATACCAAAGGGCAGACCGAAGAGGAAGAAGGCCAGAATTGTGAGCCCGACAGTCACATACAACCTAGTCAGCTGCATCCGCCGGGTTCCACACAACAATCTGAGCAGCAGAGCCAGGCTAGATCCAGAAAGAAGCACAAATAAGCAAATCAGCCACGTAGCAGTGATGAAATCCACTGTCCGACAACAGTCAGTGTGATCATTCCTGGATGGAGGGTGACAATACATCCATTCCTGAATGCTCAGCAGCAGACACAGCAGCCAGATCAGGGAGCACATGACAGTTGACATGTTTCTGGGGCGGTGACTGTGGTACCAGATGGGGTATAGGACAGACAGACTGCGCTCAGTACTGATGGCGGTAAGGATACCCAGGTCTGTAAGATAGGTAAAGATGAGCAGAGTGTCAAAAATATTGTAGGTGGTGGTGGTGATGGTGATGAAATAGAAGTTGCATATTATTACCAGCAGGGAATCTAGGAACGCCAAGGACAGGTAGAGGAAGTCAGCACCTGCCAGGTTGAGGATGTAGACCGAGATGGCGTTCCTCTGCATGCGGAAGCCCAGGAGCCAGAGCACAACAGTGTTTACTGCCAGCCCGGCCAGGGAAATGAAGAAGCTCACAAAGTTCAGGATCAGATACACTAACTGGAGATTTCCAGGAAGTTCATCATCATCTTCATTCAGCGGTGTGAGCATGATCCCCCAGGCTGAGACTGTTGAGTCCATGCTCAGAATCTCCTCACTGGTGCTACTAGGAACATAAACAAGGCTTGAGAATGTGCTGTGTGATCACTGACCTTAGAGCTACATGGCTAGCTGGAAACTACTGTCTTCCTGTTACAGAGAAGGGAAACTGAAACTTTGAGATTAAGATACACATTGAATGGTGGGCCAGGCAGCTGCATACCCGGTTAAGCGCACATAGTACTAAGCCTAAGGACTAGCTCAAGGATCTGGGTTTGAGCCCCTGATCCCCACCTATAGGAGGGACACTTCACTAGCAGTGAAACAGGTCTACAGTGTCTATCTCTCTCTCTCCATCTCTCCTCCTCTCTCAGTTTCTCTCTGTCCTATACAAAAAAGGAGAAAAAAATGGCCGCCAGGAGCAGTGGATTCATAGTGGCAGCACTGAGCCCCAGTGATAACCCTGGAGGCTATATATACTGAAGGCCACACAACATCAGTGCTGATTTTCATTCAAACCCAGCCTTTTCTTACTCTAAGGGCTAGAGTACCTCTACTGCAAGGATCCTCTAGTGATAAGGGATTTTCTATAGTACAGATATCCCTTACACAACCCCTTAAACATCCCTTGCTCACAACCCCATGTTATGCAAGTCCCTCAAGGCAGGAGGAGAAAAGTCCAGGAAGTCTATGTGAAGTAATGATACTCCTCTGAGTCTAGCATTCCTTCTGCTCTGGCTCTGCGATCTGCTCTTAAGGGCCAAATTTGGAAGCCCTAGACAGGGCCTGTGAGCAGTCTCTGTGACAGAGACAGTCTCTGTGACAGTCTCCATCCAGCAGGGGAAAGGACAGCATGACTTACTGTCACTAAAAGAACATGACCTTGATTTACTTTTTAAGTTTATGTATTTATTTACTTAATTTTGGATAGAGACAGAGAGAAATTGAAAGCAGGAGAGAGAGAGAGGGAAAAAACAGACACCTGCAGCCCTGCTTCACCACTCGTGATGCTTTCCTCCTGAAGGTGGGGACCTGGGGATTGAACCTGGGTCCTAGCACACTGTGATGTGTCCACTTAACCAGATGTGCCACCACCTGACTTCTATGGTCTCTTGCCATGACAGAGGTGATTGAGGCCAGGCCTTCGGAGCTAGAAATGAATGGCACACTGTAGCACTCTCTCCTTTTAGTTGGTTTATCTATGTGCCACCCTGTGTAAGGGACACAGTAGGACATCAGGAAATTTAAATCAACAAATGAACAAATGATTTCTGAGTGAAGGGTAAGGACTAAACTGTAGTGAAAACTTGGTGGGACAAAAGTTTTGAATATATAAGTAATGAAAAAAAGGTAGTTGTAAATTATTCATTGCAGATTTCTTTAAGAGAATCCACTATGCCTGAACAAATTCTAATGATGGTCACTGTAAGGTCTCTACCCAGGAAGAGTCAGTATAAGACGATAGTGAACACCAAAAAGAGTACTCTGGGCTTTTTAAATGAACTTCTCTGCATTTTAGAGGAATAAAAGAAGTTGGGAAAGGAGAGAGGAGGCTGGGGGGTGAGAGGAGAAATGTGAGACATGGAAATAAATATTAAAGGGATAATTTGCCACCAGGGCTTAGCTGGACCTTTGTACCTACAGGGTTCCAAGGATGATGACAGATAATTCTCTTTTTCCCGGTTAGACAGTGAAACAGAGAGAGAACCACAGTTTTCCTTCACTGCATGGTGCTCTCATGTGGTGGCCAAGGGCTTGAACCCAGATCCTTGAATATGGCAAAGTCTGTACTCTGCTAGCTGAGCCATTTTATCCCTCTCCTGCCACCAGAGTATTTCTAAGTGGTTTGACATAAATTAAATAATAAAACCATTTTTTAACCCACATTATATGTGATGCATTTTTTTTGTTGATTAAAGAATTTGTGAAGAGGATTTTCTGGGAAAGAGTATAGGGTATAGAAAAAAAAGCCTATTTCCACACTTTTCAGGACTTAGAGTGAAAATACAGATGCTTATTGAATTACAGATTGTAAAGGAAGAGAGACTTGCATCCGTGTGAGCAGTGACAGCTGTTCCTGTGCCTTTCATTGAGGTAAATACTACTCCCATTTACATTAAGGACACTAAGGGACACAGATGTTGAGTGATATGTTCCAGGTCTCATGCAAACAAGCATAATAATTCCGACTTTCAAACCAGAAATGACCCCAGTTCTAACCCTTGTTGATACTGGATGGCTCCCATGACCAGACACTGTTAATAAGAGTTAAGCAAAAGACAGTTTTTAACTCTGTGTTTTCCCTTCTTTCTTTTTTTCTGTATAATTTTCTTTATAATTTTTCAATAGTTTATTATATTTAAACTAGAACAAAGAACATGCTAATTCAGAATATGGAAATGAAACTCTTTTTCAAAAATATTTATTTATTCCCTTTTGTTGCCCTTGTTTTTTATTGTTGTAGTTATTATTGTTATTGTCGTTGTTGGATAGGACAGAGAGAAATGGAGAGAGGAGAGAAAGACAGAGAGGGGGAGAGAAAGATAGACACCTACAGACCTGCTTGTGAAGCGACTCCCCTGCAGGTGGAGAGCTGGGGGCTCGAACCGGGATCCTTATGCCGGTCTTTGAGCTTTGCGCCATGTGCGCTTAACCCACTGCGCTACCACCTGACTCCCCTATATAATATGTTTAATGGTTTAAGTCTTCTTTCCTTTCTCTTCCCAAAAGACACAACCCCCACTTGATGACCCTTTCCTCCAACCTCAGCTATCTCTGCAGCTGCAGTCACTATCCTCCCAAGTTCTAGAAACATCTTCCCCTTGACTTGAAGCCTACTGCTTGTAAAACTTCATGAAAATATTTTCCTTACATTTATTGGTCACTAACCCATGTACTTTTTGTTATGCCTTCCTATATTGATAGATTGTCTCATAAGTAAATAGTAGTCATCTCATTTTGGGGCTTTCTGTTTTCTGCTAGGGTCTTGACAAGAACTTTCAAAAGGCTGGTTAAGCAGAGGACTGGCTCATTCACAACACTTAACCTTTAGGACACTTGCATTGATTTGTCTTGCTTCCTAAATTAGGAAAGTAATTCATTTCTCTGTGATTTCATTTTTTGAGCAGTGGGATGGAGAGAAGAACTGAGAGAAGATCTCATAAGGAGAACATTTGCTTCACTGATTGACATCCTACAGATGAGGACACCAGCTGCAAAAGTCCCAGGAGGCACTGCTATCTATTTTCCTTATTTTTCTGTGCTGGTGCCTCATGTAGCCTCCAGAATACTCCATCTCCATATGGAGTTGTGCGGGTGTTCACTGAGAGGAGAGCCACAGCAGCGTCTTTGGAAATAAATAATTGACAAACATACCTTTCCTCCATTTTTTTTCCTCGCTGGAGGTGACAGGTTGACCCGTGCTGAAGTGAGGAAGCTCCTTCGGCTTGAGAGAGGATGAGGACCACTCTCTTCTTAGAGAGGAGTCTCTAGAGACAGGAGTGGAGTCTGGAGAGGGGTTTATCAAGATGCTAGGCAGTCCCTGTGATTTCCTGTGCAGGAATCAGTTAGCAAATAACAGTCCTTTGAGTCATAACATCCTCATGAGTTTTTTTTTTTTCCCTCTCTCTCAACATTCGTTCTGGTTCAACCCCTATCTTTCAATCTGCCCAAATCTACCCTATCCGGTCCCTTTCCCTATGAGAGATGGTTCCTGTGGAGACTTTGCTGGCTGCTGTGACCCTGGGCAACAATGCCAGACAGTATGAGCCAAGGTCAGGAATACTTATAATTAAGGATAAAGCACACCATTCATACTTCCTGAGGCCATCAGTGGCGTATCCCACTCTTTTTCTTCATTGCAGTACCAATTCACGCAAGTTTACGTTATCAGTCCAAGTGACATAAGAGTTTCAGATAAATGGTAAAAATTCTTCCTGGTCCACCAAGCTTCTTTAAGAGAATAAAACAAACACTACAATCATTTATCTGGAACATGAAAACACCTAGAATTGCCAAAACCATCTTAAGGAAAAGAAACAGAAATGGAGGCATCATACTCCCAGACCTTAAACTATATTATAAAGCCATCATCATCAAAACAGCATGCTACTGGAACAAAAATAGGCACACAGACCAGTGGAACAGAATTGAAAGCCCAGAAATAAATCCCCACACCTATGGACATCTAATCTTTGATAAGGGGGCCGAAAGGATTAAATGGAAAAAGGAGGTTCTCTTCAATAAATGGTGCTGGGAAAACTGGGTTGTAACATGCAGAAGAATGAAATTGAACCACTTTATCTCACCAGAAACAAAAATCAACTCCAAATGGATCAAAGACCTAGATGTCAGACCAGAAACAATCAAATACTTAAGAGGAAAACATTGGTAAAACAGTTTCCCACCTACACCTCAAGGACATCTTTGATGAATCAAACCCAATTGCAAGGAAGACTAAAGCAGAAACAAATCAATGGGACTACATCAAATTGAAAAGCTTCTGCACATCCAAAGAAACTATTAAACAAACAAAGAGACCCCTCACAGAATGGGAGAAGATCTTCACATGCCATACATCAGACAAGAAACTAATCACCAAAATATATAAAGAGCTCAGAAACTTAGCACCAAAAAAGCAAATGACCCCATCCAAAAATAGGCAGAGGATATGAACAAAATATTTACTACAGAGGAGATCCAAAAGACTAACAAACATATAAAAAACTGCTCTAGGTCACTGATTGTCGGAGAAATGCAAATTAAGATAACACTAAGATACCACCTCACTCCTGTAAGGATGGCATACATCAAAAAGGACAGCAGCAAAAAATGCTGGAGAGGTTGTGGGGACAGAGGAACCCTTTTACATTGCTGGTGGGAATGTAAATTGGTACAGCCTCTGTGGAGAGCAGTCTGGAAAACTCTCAGAAGGCTAGACATGGACCTTCCATATGATTCAGTAATTCCTCTCCTGGGGTTATACCCCAAGGACTCCATAACACCCAACCAAAAAGAGGTGTGTACTCCTATGTTCATAGCAGCACAATTCATAATAGCTTCTTCTTCTTCTAGCATTTGCCCTTCTTCCATAGCCAGTCAACAACGTCAGGTTGAGCCTGATGTAAAGTTTCGAGACCTCCTTTGAATCTGGAGAGGTGGCAGTCGTTGACTATGTGGGTCATAGTCTGTCTGTAGTCGCAGGGGCAGTTCGGGTCGTCTCTGGCTCCCCAGCGATGGAACATAGCGGCGCACCGGCCATGGCCTGTTCGATAGCGATTGAGGAGGGCCCAATCATAATGTGCTAGGTCAAAGCCGGGTTGACACTTGCAGGGGTCTGTGATGAGGTGTTTGTTCTTTACCTCAGCTGACTGCCAACTCTGTTTCCAAGAGTCTGGAACAGAGAAGTTCAGTGTAGGCATAGGGGACCAGATTGGGTGACGAGACGTCAAGCGTTGGACAGGGTGGGCAAAGATATCCGCGTATATTGGCAGGTCCGGTCGAGCCCCTGGAAGCAACCCAGGTGCCCAACAACAGATGAGTGGCTGAGAAAGCTGTGGTATATATACACAATGGAATACTATGCAGCTATCAAGAACAATGAACCCACCTTCTCTGACTCATCTTGGACAGAGCTAGAAGGAATTATGTTAAGTGAGCTAAGTCAGAAAGATAAAGATGAGTATGGGATGATCCCACTCATCAACAGAAGTTGAGTAAGAAGATCCGAAAGGGAAACTAAAAGCAGGACCTGACCAAATTGTAAGTAGGTCATCAAAGTAAAAACCCTGTGGTGAGGGGTAGACATGCAGCTTCCTGGGACAGTGGGGGGTGGGAGGGATGGGTCACAGTCTTTTGGTGGTGGGAATGGTGTTTATGTACACTCCTAGTAAAATGTAGTCATATAAATCACTAGTTAATTAATACGTGAGGGGGAAAATTAATTGTATGTCTCAAAGTTTTTCAAAACACCAACTGAATCTTTTCAATATATAGGCTGTGTAATTGATATGCAGACTCTCTCAAAAGCCTAGACCAAGTAGATCAGAAGCAACCAATAGCACAGCTATATACAAGATACTGGGTACTGTACAGCAAACCCTAACAAAAGGACTTTTCAAAGTTAACCCAATTACCAAATAATGTGATGATAACATTAACTATCAGTTGTCTTTTTGAACCCTAAGACAGCAGGAACCTCACATCTCCACTATAGAGCCTCTACTTCCCCCAGTCCTGGAACCCTTGGATAGGGCCCACTTTCCCGTATGCCTCTCCCAATCCATATCAAATAATATTGCATCTGCCGATCACAACCTAACCAACACAACGATTGCCACCTCAACATGCTTCACTTCAGACTGTGTCCAGAGACTTCACGTGTGGAATGACAACCCTTCAACTTCATTACTCGGGTGAGACCTTTCCTTTCATAGTATACTCTAATTCCATCTCAGGTGGTTCACTTTCTAACAAAGTCCCAAAACCTAGATATACACCAGTTTCTGTGAGAGAGAGCATATGTTCACACGTATCCGTAAACTGCTGCAAAATATATACCTGAAAGCAGAAGTACACTATAGTTTGCAGTGAGTACCCCTCTAACACTTCCTCTCCACTATTCCAAGCTTTGGGTCCATGATTGCTCAACAATTTGTTTGGCTTCCTATGTTAACTCTCTTTTCAGTCACCAGGTTCCAGATGTCATCAGGATGCTGGCCAGGCTTCCCTAGACTGAAGACCCCACCAATGTGTCCTGGAGCTCCACTTCCCCAGAGACCCACCCTACTAGGGAGAGAGAGAGGCAGACTGGGAGTATGGACCGACCAGTCCACACCCATGTTCAGCGGGGAAGCAATCACAGAAGCTTCTACCTTCTGCAACCCACAATGACCCTGGGTCCATGCTCCCAGAGGGATAGAGAATGGGAAAGCTATCGGGGGAGGGGGTGGGATATGGAGATTGGGTGGTGGGAATTGTGTGGAACTGTACCCCTCCTACCCTATAGTTTTGTTAATTAATCCTTTCTTAAATAAAAAAAAAAATTCTTCCTGGATCCTGTTCTCCAGAAGTAACAGCTTGCTTCAGTTTTCTTCCTAAGTTCTTTCATTTGTTATGATCATAGTTTTGAAAAGAAAGGAAAGTATCTGTTTTTTAGTTGCATAAATTTTGACTAGAGGATTGCTTGATTCCCCATATAGAGTGTAAGGGATTGGGAGTATGGTACATATTTTGAATTAAAATGAATGGTTTTCTCAAAGTGGAAGAATATAGTACCTGCATGCTTGAAGGCCTGAGTTCTATCTTTGGCACTGAATGTGCCAGAGTGATGTTCTAGTTTCCTGCTTCCGATGAATAATCTTTAAAAAAGCAAAGTAAGCAAAGTAAGTGAGCAGTATGCAGGGACTGATGAACGATGTAGGAAGAAACTTGGAAACTCAAAAGAAATATGAACTGCTGCACTTACAAGCATTGTGCATAAATAAAGACTGTCTCTGATGGGTTCATCAGTAGGATGGGTAGTTTTGACAGAATCATTGAGCTCTGGATGGCTATGAAACCCACACATTGGGGGAAGGAGGGAGCAGAACCTGTGAGTCTGTGAAGTAATATGGCAGCAGAGCATGCAGATCATAGCAAATCATAACCTTGCTAGTTGGCTATGATTTGGAAAGCTCCAAAGCTTACTGGGTGTTGGGCATGTGGCTTGCTTGTTCACAGGCAGGTGCTTGAATCTGAGCTCATGGTTGGCAGGACTTGTGACCTCAACCCTCAAGTGAGGTTTCTTTCCTCCTGGAGTGGGCAGCTATCTCTTTGTCTGGATGCTATCACTTTGTCCTTTGCTGTGGAAACTGTTCAGTTGGGTTTCTGGATCGTTTCTGTATAGGCAGAACCATGTTTTAGTGTATTTGCTGTTTTCAGGAGGAAGTAAACACGGACTCTCCCTATTCTGTCATCTTGACCCCACTGTAATCCTCGTGCACTATTTCATAGTATTTTTACATGGATTTTTGCTTTGTTGTTCCTGAGGAAATTGTTATGCAGTTGTTTTCCCCTGATATTAGTAATTTGTGTATTTATTTTTCCATGATCATCTAGTTGAATTTTGATAAATATTACTGACCTTTTTAAGAAATAGTTTTTTAAATTTATTTTTTACTTTTTCATTAGTGATTTAATATTGACTTACAAAATTATGAGATAACATGGGTATAATTCCACACTGTTCCCACCACCAGAATTCTGTGTCCCCACTCCCTCCACTGGAAACTGCAGTAGTTCTCCCCACGTCACAGATATGGGCTGAATATTACACACACACACACACACACACACACACACACACACACACACACACACACACACACACACATATATATATTTCCCATTTTCTTCTATGGCCCTACCTTTTCTTCCTTTCCAAGTCATACCTATACCTATTAATACTTCTGAATGACCCTCCTTTTTTCCTCTTCTCTCTCTAGGTCTTGATGGAATTGGGAGTCAAAGCCCTCTTATCATCATCCCATATCATTCCTCCCCCACTGGGAGTATGGACCAAATTCTTTATAGGGTGCAGAAGGTGGAAGTTCTGGCTTCTGTAATTGCTTCTCTGCTGGACATGAATGTTGGTAGGTGGATACACACCCCCAGCCAAGAAACATGTTTTAACTTAGTTGATTTTATCTATTTTTATCTGATGTTAATTCTATTAATTTACTTATTTTTCTAAGTACAACTTTTGCTAGATAGTACAGTTTTGACATGTACTTTTCATTTAGTTCCTAGTATCTCTTACTTCTCTAGTTTTCCTTCTTTGACTGTGAGCTATTTAGAACCATGTTTTCAATTTCCAACGTTGACTATTTCCAAAGTATTACTATTATTATTATTATTGCCTCCAGGGTATTGCTGGGGCTCAGTGCCTGCACCATGAATCCACTGCTCCTGGAGGCCATTTTTCCCCTCATTTGTTGCCCTTAGTTGTTGTAGCCTTGTTGTGGTTATTGTTGCTGTTGCTGTTGATGTCATTCGTTGTTGGATAGGACAGAGAGAAATCGAGAGAGGAAGGATAGACAGAGAGGGGGAGAGAAAGATACACATGCAGACTTGCTTCACCGCCTGTAATGCAATTCCCCCGCAGGTGGGGAGCCAGGGGCTCGAACCGGGATCCTTAAGCCAGTCCTTGCTCTTTGCACCACGTGCGCTTAACCTGCTGCACTACTGCACGACCCCCCCCCCCAGTATTATTTTTACTGGTTTTTATTTTATTTTATTTTTTAATTTTATTTATTTTATTTTTGAGAGAAATGCAGAGAGAGAGAAAGACAGAAAGAAACACCAGAGCACTGCTCAGCTCTGGCTTATGGTGGTGCGGGGGATTGAACTTGGGATTAGGAGCTTCAGGCATGAGAGTCTGTTTGCATAACCATTATGCTATCTCCCCCGCTTTTTACTGGTTTTAAATTTACTCCTTTTCTTTCTTTCTTTTTTTAAAATTTTTAATTTTTATTTATTTTCTCTTTTGTTGCCCTTGTTGTTTTATTGTTGTAGTTATTATTGTTATTGATGTCATCATTGTTAGATAGGAGAGAGAAAAATGGAGAGAGGAGGGAAAGATAGACACCTGCAGACCTGCTTCACCACTTGTGAAGTGACTCCCCTGTAGGTGGGGAGCCAGGGGCTCAAACTGGAATCCTTAAGCTGGCCCTGCGCTTTGTGCCACGTGCGCTTAACCCACTATGCTACTGCCCGACTCCCTCTTCCTTCCTTCCTTCCTTCCTTTCTTTCTTTCTTTCTTTCTTTCTTTCTTTCTTTCTTTCTTTCTTTCTTTCTTTCTCTCTCTCTTTCTTATTTTCTTTTTCTTTTTTTTTTTGCCTCCAGGATTATCATTGGGGCTTGGTGCCTACACTATACATCCACTGCTCCTGGAGGCTAATTTTTCCCTTTTGTTGCCCTTGTTGTTTATCATTGTTGTTGTTATTATTTTTGTTATTGCTGCTGTTGTTGTTGGATAGGACAGAGAGAAATTGAGAGAGGAGGGGAAGATAGAGGGGGAAAGAAAGACAGACACCTGCAGACCCACTTCACTGTTTTTGAAGTGATCCCCCCTGTAGGTGGGGATCCTTGGACCAGTCCTTGCACTTCTTACTATGTGCTTAACCCAGTATGCCACTGCCTGCTCTCTATTTTTACATATTTTTTATTGCCACTAGTGTTGTTGATGGGGTTTATTGCTTTCTGGACAAATCCACTGCTGCTGACAGCCATTTTTTTCTTTTTTCTTTCTTTTATTAGAAAGGACAGAGAGAAATTGAGAGGGGAAGGAGAGAGAGGGAGAGGGAGAGGGAGAAAGAGGGACACCTGCAAACCTGCTTCACCACTCATGAAGCTTCCTCCCTGTAGGTGGGGAGCAGGAGCTTGAACCTGGGTCTTCGGGCACTGTAAAGAAGTATTTCACCAAGTGTGCCACCACCAGACCCCCATTTAATTACTATTTTCTTAGGTTATGTTTGCCAATTAGTCTGGGCCTCTAGTGGCCAGAAGGAAGTCAGAGAGTCTGCCCGTCAACTTGATTAGTCCTCCTTTGACATCAGTTTCCCCTGCAGCTCCTACAGTGGATTTCCCCTTCTTCCACCCCCAGAAAACAAGAAGCTAGATTCCAGCCTCTGTAGATATCAGAAAAATTCATCCCCTTCAGCATGGTGTGCTTATCCCCTCTGATTACAAAAATGGAAGAAAGCTATGATTTGCTTAGGAATGATTGTACTTTAAAGTCTGTGATACCACGTACAACTACGCCATATATGAGAAGCAGGTCAAAACCATTCAGTGGGGTAAAGAAGGTCTCTTCAACAAATGGTGCTAGAAAAATTGAACAGTCACATGTAGAAAATGAAACTAGCCCACCACCTAACACCATACACCAAGGTCAAATCAAAATGGATTAAAGATCTAGATATTAGACCAGAAACTCTAAAATTTATAGAAGAAGATGTCAGTGAAACTTCAGAATTTTCACATCAAAGATGTATTTGGAGGCTCAACCCCAAGGGCATGGAAAATGAAATTAAGAGCAGATATATGGGGTAACATGGCATTACAGAACTTCTATACACTGAAAGCAAACTACATAAGCATAACCAGGCAACCCAGCAAATGAGGGAAGATATTTGGAAATGATGAACACATTGCATGAAATTTAATGTAACTTGGAAAGTTTAACTAGTAGACTCAGTCTCACAGAGGAGGGGAGATCAGGAATTGGTGATAATAACAATAGAAGGGGAAAGAATTTTTAAGAGAAATGAAAACATCTTACTCTCTGACTTCAAAGAGTATTTTAAAGCAACAGTAACTAAATTGGGGCAATTTGTTGGACAAAAGCAAGCATGGAGACTAGATAATAATAGATAAAATAATAGATAAAACAGTAATAGATAAAACAGAGAACCCATAATTTTTATTTTATTTTACAAAAGTACTGCTCAACTCTGGCTTATATTGGTATATGGAATTGAACCTAGGACTTTGGAGCCTTAGGCACGAGAGTCTTTTTGCATAACCATTATATTTCTCCAGCCCTAGAGAACTAATAATGTTTATTATTTATTATTTGTATTAATATTGTGTTACAAGATTATATGGTTACAATGTACCTACACCACACCCACCACCACCAAAGCTCTGTATTCCCACCCTCTCACCTCCCAAAGATAACCACCAGAGTTCTCACAAGTTTTAGAAACCATTTGCTTCCTTCTTTTTTTTTTTTTTTGCAAATTCTTGTAAATCAGATCTCTAGATTCCACATATGAAGGAAACCATCTGGTAGCTGTCTTTCCTCTCTACTTATTTCACAAGGCATAATCACCTCCAGTTCTATCCATTTTGTTCCAAACGACATAATTTCATCTTCTTGGTTGCAGTAATATTCAGACTGTTCTTCCATTGATTCTACCCTTTGCTGAATGAGAATCTTCCAAATTGGGAACCTGTGGAATCCCAATTTGGCAAACTTCATGTGAGAATGGGAGGGGGGAAGATGCCTGAGTTAGAGGACCCTTGAGAAACTGCATTCAGTGTTTGCTTACCAGGTGCTGTCTTATCCCACTTTCTCAAGGAGCATGATTAATACCAGTGACCCTATGCAGAGAGAAGTTGGGAAAACTTCCCAAACTTATGAGCAAAATAAGTTGGTTCCCCAAGTCACACCTGTGTAACCCAAGCAGTATCTTCAGGACATCTCACTTCTTCCTGACATCTCTAGGGTCTCCTGAGGGTGGCTGCCTTCACCTTGATCCTCCTCCAGATCATCCTGCAAAGCTCTCTGTAGAATCAGCTTGAAGGTTGGCCGCCTCTGTTGTCGCTGCTTCCTATAGGATCCAACGAAGAAGTAAATGAAGGGGTTAGTGCAGCTGTTGACACAGGACAACAGAACCAACACAGAAGCATAGTCAAAGAACACATTAAATTCTATCTGAAGCCATATCACAAGGAACCAGTGGATGCCCCAAGGCAGGCCAAAAAGGAGGAAGACCAGCACTGTGAGCCCGATGGTCAAGTACATCCGGGTCAGCTGCATCCTCTGGGAGCCACACTGTAACCTGAGCAGCAGGGCCAGGCTGGTCCAAGAGAGAAGCACAAACAAGAAAATCAGCCAGGCAGCGGTGAGGAAGTCGAACTCCTGGCACAAATCATGGTTATAATTCTGAAACAGGAAGTCACAGTACTTTCCTTCCAGGATGCTCAGCAGCAGGGACAGGGCCCAGAGCAGGGCACACATGACAGCTGACATGCGTTTTGGGCGGCGGCAGTGGTACCATATGGGAAACAGGACAGACAGGCAGCGCTCAGTGCTGATGGCACTAAGGATGCTCAAGCTAGAGAGGTATGCAAAGGTCCACAAAGAAATGCAAAAGTCGGGGATGGAGAAGAAGGTGAATCTTCCCAGAGAATATATAATCTGGAAGCAAAGGAAAAGGAAGTCAGCGCCCGCCAGATTGAGGATGTAGGTGTGGAATGTGTTCCTCCGAATGTGGAAGCTCAGTAGCCAGAGCACAACAGAGTTTCCTGCCAGTCCAACCAGGGCAAAGAGCAGGCGCAGAGAGTTCACGATCAAGTACTCCATGTTGCTAATTGAAGGTTGAGGTGAGAACATGTCGTTCACATATGTGGCTTCCATCTCCAAGGTTGAGAGAGTTGGATCCATGTTTAGAAACCCTCCACTGGTGACCCTGGGAACACAAATAAGACTTGAACACTTCCTGTATTATCACTGATTCTAACAGCCACCCTCCTGCATGGAATTCCTGTCCTCACGTTACAGAGGAGAGAAATAGAAACTGCAGAGAATTAATTAGAAGGTCACATAAAACTGAAGTTAAAACCTGGACTCACATCCAGTTCTGACTCTGCTGCTTGGGATTTCTCCACTATTACTTGAATACTATTCTTACAAAGGAATATGCTTTCATTCAAACACCCCCACTCACTGACTTAAGGCATGCCTTGTCTCCTAGAGACAGATGGAGAAAAGTCTGGGTAGACTGTGTTAGACTGCAATAGAACTCTGTGTTCAGCATTTATTCTGTCTTGGGACTGAGGTTTCTTTAGGACAGAAATTCAAAGCCTCAAGCATGGCCTATCAACAATCTTAGTGACTGAGAGTAGTGGTATAACTCTCAAGGAGAAAATATCATGATTTATTAAACGGGGAAAGCAGAGTCTCTTCAACAAATAGTGTTAGAAAAAATGGGTTAAAACATGCAGAAGAATGAAACTGAACCACTATATTTCACCAAATACAAAAGTAAATTCCAACTGGATCAAGGACTTGGATGTTAGACCACAAACTATCAGATACTTAGAGGAAAATATTGGCAGAACTCTTTTCTGCATAAATTTTAAAGACATCTTCAATGAAATGAATCCAATTACAAAGAAGACTAAGGCAAGCATAAACCTATGGGACTACATCAAATCAAATTTAAAAGCTTCTGCACAGCTAAAGAAACTACTACCCGTGGTCCAGGAGGTGGCACAGTGGATAAAGCATTGGACTCTGGAGAGTGAGGTACTGAGTTCAGTCCCCGGCAGCACATGTACTAGAGTGATGTCTGGTTCTTTCTCTCTCTCCTCCTATCCCTCTCATTAATAAATGAAATCTTAAAAAAAAAAAAAAAAGAAAAAGAAACTACTACCCAAACCAAGAGACACCTCACAGAATGGGAGAAGATCTTTACATGCCATACATCAGACAAGAGGCTAATAACCAGAATATATAAAGAACTTTCAAACCTCAACAACAAGAAAACAAATAACCCCATCTGAAAATGGGGGAGGACATGGACAGAATAGTCACCACAGAAGAGATCCAAAAGGCTGAGAAACACATGAAAAAATGCTCCAAGTCTTTGATTGCTAGAGAAATGCAAATCAAGACAACAATGAGATACCACTTCACTCCTGTGAGAATGTCATAAATCAGAAAAGGTAACAGCAGCAAATGCTGGAGAGGTTGTGGGGTCAAAGGAACCCTCCTGCATCACCGGTGGGAATGTCAATTGGTCCAACCTCTGTGGAGAACAGTCTGGAGAACTCTCAGAAGGCTAGAAATGGACCTACCCTATGATCCTGCAATTCGTCTCCTGGGGATATATCCTAAGGAACCCAACACACCCATCCAAAAAGATCTGTGTACACCTATGCTCTTAGCAGTGCAATTTGTAATAGCCAAAAAAACCTGGAAGCAACCCAGGTGTCCAACAACAGATGAGTGGCTGAGCAAGTTGTGGTATATATACAATGGAATAATCCTCAGCTATAAAAAATGGTGACTTCACCGTTTTTAGCTGATCTTGGATAGACCTTGAAAATTCATGTTAAGTGAAGTAAGTCAGAAACAGAAGGATGAATATGGGATGATCTCACTCTCAGGCAGAAGTTGAAAAACAAGATCAGAAGAGAAAACACAAGTAGAGCCTGAACTGGAACTGGCATGTTGCACCAAAGTAAAAGACTCTGGGGAGGGTGTGGGGGAGAATACGGACCCAAAAAGGATGACAGAGGACCTAGTTGGGGTTGTATTGTTAGATGGAAAACTGGGAAATATTATGCATGTACAAACTATTGTATTTACTGTTGAATGTAAAACATTAATTCCCCAATAAAGAAATTTTTTAAAAAAGAAAAGATTATAATTTAGGGTCATCAAGAATTTTTTTAAATCAACAAATGAATGAATGAGAGGAATCTTAGAGGTAGTGTAAATTTGGGTTCAATGCAACAACAATAACAACAACAAATTTTACATGAATTTAGTCCCCAGAGAACACACAAAGACAGACCAAACTCCATTCCTGATCTTTCCTCCTGTGGAAGGCTCTGATATATTGTGAGAATAGTTTATGCTTTCACAGATAACTGATAAGACTCTGTGAGATCTTTATCCACTGGTGAGCCACTTTAGTGAGAACCTGGAAGGCCTTATCTGAATATCTCTGACTTTTAGAAAAGAACTGGCAAGTTGGGAGAGAAAGAAGTGGCAATGTAAGTAAAGATACTTGAGCCATTGACAAAATAAAGGAGATTAAAAGTGATTTGCCTTGAGTTGTATGCTATAATCCACTCTTTTTTTTTTCCTCCAGGGCTACTGTTGGGGCTTGGTGCTGGCAAATGGCACTGCTTCTGGTGGCCATTTTTTCCTTTTTATAGGATAGGACAGAGAGGAATTGAGGGAAGAGGGGGAGATATAGAAGGAGAGAGAAAGATAGATAACTGCAGATCTGCTTCACTGCTTGTGAAGTGCCCCCACTCTGCAGGTGGGGAGCTGGGGGCTCGAACCCAGATCCTTGTACTTGGTACTATGTGAGCTTAACTGAGTGCGCCACCACCTGACCCCCTAATCCACTCATTCTTTGTTTCTCCCTACCACCATGCAGTCTTCAAAGCCATTTCTTTTGCTGATTTATGAAAAGGATTCTTTAGGGTCAAGAAATTGTAAAAAAATGTTTAAGTGACCATTCCTTTTTTTTAATATTTTATTTTTATTTATTTATTCCCTTTTGTTGCCCTTGTTGTTTTATTGTTGTGGTTATTATTGTTGTTGTCGTTGTTGGATAGGACAGAGAGAAATGGAGAGAGGAGGGGAAGACAGAGAGGAGGAGAGAAAGATAGACACCTGCAGACCTGCTTCACCGCCTGTGAAGTGACTCCCCTGCAGGTGGGGAGCCGGGGTTCGAACCGGGATCCTTATGCCGGTCCTTGTGCTTTGCGCCACCTGCGCGTAACCCGCTGCGCTACAGCCCAACTCCCTAAGTGATCATTCCTATAGTGTGGAGTAGTTGGGATGAAAACCAAGATCATCACTTGAATTATAACTCAGATGGGAAACTGACTCACAGCTGGATGAACAATAGTAGCCAATCCAACACTTTCATGTAGAGAACTGCTAAAGAGCTCTGTGAGGCAGGTACTATTACTCCATTCACGCTCGGGGGAACTGAAGCATAGAAAGCCTTCCTACTACTACATTCCTTTGGGTTAGTGGTCACCTTTCCTAAGCCTGCTCATGCCAGTAAATTGCCCTATATGTGGACCTCTGCTGGATTCTTGAAAGACACAGAAAAGTGCTTTCAAAAAGCAAGCAGTACAGGACGCTTCAGCTTTGTTATACATGCATGTGTCCTACCGTGCACCCTCATTTAAGAAAGCCGAACATCTCTCACCATGAGAGCAAACTTAAGTATTTCAAAGGAAAGGGAGAGTGGGTTCACTAAGAGGAATAATGGTTGTAGCCGTTCAGATCTTCCATAGTGAAGTGTCTAGTATTCAGAGACCCAAGAAAAGAGCTTACCTTCCCCTTCCCCCGCCTTTTCATATAGAAGCCTCTAAGGCTTCCACTCCCTGGGTGCCCTCTCCCCAACTAGAGTTACTATTCTCACTAAGAGAAAAACGCAATAGGAACATTGCAGATACATTCAATACAACATACCTTTCCTCCATTCTTGACCCCTGCGGATAGGTGAGCCTCTTAGGATTGACAGTTGCTAGTAGATATTTCTCTCTAGAGAAGTCTGCAGGGTAGGAGTGGAACCTGGTGTTGGAGGGGGCTTATCAAGATGCTGGCCAGTCCCTGTGATTTCCTGCACAGCGACCTGCTGGCAAATGGGAGGTCAGAGTTGTTTAGTCATGATCCTCACAAGATGTTTCTCCACATTTGGTCTGACTCTTCTATCTCTCTAACTGCCCATCCCCGTACCGTTCAGTTCCTTTTCCTGCAAGTTTGATTCTGGTTTTGTTCCAAATTAGTTATGATTATAGGATTAAAGAGAAACATTTTATTATTTACTTGTTAAATATTTCTGAAGATTTGTTTAAGGAGGGAGAGAGAGAGAGAGAGAGAAAGGAGGTGAGAGAGGATTAGAACATCACTCTGGTGTATGTTGTGCTGGGGTTCAAACTCAGGAACTCATTCTTCACAACCATTCTTTAAATATGTTTTTCTTTTTTTTATTTGATCAGACAGAGATAAATTGAGAGGAAGGGGAGGAAAAGAGGGAAAAAACCAGAGAAACACCTGCAGCCCTACTTTACCACTCATGAAGATTTCTTCTGCAGGTGAGGACCAGGGATTTGAGCCTGGATCCTTGAGCATGTAACTTGTGCGCTGAACAAGGTGTACTATTGCCTAGACCCATTTATAACCATTTTTATTTGTAATTAATAGTGGGTTACAAGATTGTGAGATTATAGGGTGAAGCTCCACACTGTACCCACCACAAAAGTTCTGAATTCATTTTTCATATAACATATAGGAAATTTAGAATACAGTAGGAGATTTGGAATTATCACAGAAGGAGAGTAAAATTAATTTTTTAAAAGTACTCAATCTGGGCATTGGGCGGTAGCACAGTGGGTTAAGCACACATGGCACAAAGTGCAAGGGCAGGCATAAGGATCCTGGTTCTAGCCCCCGGTTCCTGGTGTGCAGGGGGATCACTTCACAGGCAGTGAAGCAGGTCTACAGGTGTCTGTCTTTCTCTCCCCCTCTTTGTCTTCCCATCCTCTCTCATTTCTCTCTGTCCAATCCAGCAACAACAGCAATGACAACAATAATGACAACAACAAGGGTAACAACAAGGGCAACAAAATGGGGCAGGTGGCCTCCAGGAGCAGTGGATTCGTAATGCAGGCACCGAGCTCCAGCGAAAACCCTGGAGGCAAAAAAAGAAAAGAAAAAAGAAACAGAGACAGAGTGGTAGCACACCTGGTTAAGTGCACGCGTCACCTTTCGCAAAGACCCAGGTTTGAGTTCCTGCTCCCTGCCTGCAGGGAGGGGGGTGTTTCCTAAGTGGTGAAGCAGATCTGTAGGTGTCTTTCTTTCATGTTCCTCCCTCCCCTCTTAATTTCTCTCTGACCTATCAAATGTAAGAAGCAACTCCCAACAGACAGTCACTCTGCTGGTGCTTTGATCTTGAACTTCCTAGTCACAGAACTGTGAGTAATAACATACTATAATTTGCAAGGCACTGGGTTTTATTTTGTTAGAACAGACTGAGATAGTTATTAAACCCATTTCACTATGATTTTAACTATAGTTGTTTTGGAATCACTCCTGATAGGTTCAGTCATGACTCCATATTATAACGTCAATTCTCAGTTTTCATTTTTCCTTAATGACTTGACAGCATCTTAAGAAGACTGGCTATTTTCTCCAGCAGAAACACTTTTCCTCTTGTGCTTCCAGACAATCACACTTTCTTAGGTTTCCCCTTTCCTCATTAACTGTTTTTTCTTTTCTTTCTCTATTTCTGTGTAGTCACAGAATTCTCAATTCAAAATCCTCTGTGTGAGTCTTCAGCTCTTATACCCTACATCTCAGCTTTTTAAAAATCTTTATTTATTGGATAGAGACAGCCAGCAATTGAGAGGAAGGGAAGATAGAGAAAGAGAGACAGAGAGATACTTGCAGCACTGCTTCACTACTTGTGAAGCTTTTCCACTGCAAGTGGGGACTGGGGCTTGAACTTTGGTCCTTGCATATTGGAATATGTGCACCCAGCTCCCATAGGACATCTCCATTAGCTCCCTGAATGATGCTAGAGAGCACTGAAGCTCTAAAAGGGCATGGCATTTGTTATTATTGACCCCATAACTTCTACTGCCAAAGCCAATTTCAGACATATAGTAGCTGCTTATTAAATACTGATAGATCATGTGAGTGATTGAAAAACGTTTTCTCATTTGCTGTGTTTGTTAATAATCATATTTTTTTTTTGTGGAATCAGGGCCTTGAACATGCATGATTTTGCCACTCTGTAACACTTTTTAATTCAGATAGACAGAGAAAGAGACAGGAAGAGAGAGGAATGGACACCATAGCTCTGAAGCTTCCCCTGTGGTGCCAAGGCTCAAACCTGGGTCACTGTGCACGATAGTGAGGCAACCTACCTAATAAGTTATCCAGCCCCTAATTAATTTGGTTTTTACTATCATTCCAGTATTGCTCTAACATATGCAGTGCCAAGATTTGAACTCAACACTTCACACGTTGAAGTTTTGCCGTCTACCACTGAGCCACCACCTAGTCCTTATAGTTTTTAAGACATTTTCTTATTTATCTTTTCATTTGATAATCTAAAGAAACATTCCTTCAAAATGGAAATGAGAGTTCAGTGCAGTAGCTAAATATAGATTTTCATTAAGAAATGTGTGAATGGGGAGTCAAGCGGTAGCACAGCGGGTTAAGCGCACGTGGCGCGAAGCCCAAGGACCAGCTAAGGATCCCTGTTTGAGCCCCTGGCTCCCCACCTGCAGGGAAGTCGCTTCATAGGCGGTGAAGCAGGTCTGAAGGTGTCTATCTTTCTCTCCTCCTCTCTGTCTCCCCTCCTCTCTCGATTTCTCTATCCTGTCCAGCGACAGCAACAACAACAATAATAATAACCACAGCAATGATGAAACAACAAGGACAACAAAAGGGGAAAAAATGGTCTCCAGGAGCAGTGGATTTGTGGTGCAGGCACCAAGCCCCAGCAATAACCCTGGAGGCAAAAAAGAAAAAGAAATATGTGAATTAATGGCTCTAAATTACTATAATGTCAACTGAATCCCATTCCCCTAGTTAATTTTTTAATTTAATTTTATTTTGTTTGCCTTCAAGGTTATTGCTGGGGCTCAGTGCCTGCACTATGAATTCACTACTCCTGAAGGCCCATTTTCCCCATTTTGTTGCCTTTGTTGTTACTGCTGTTGTTGTTGGATAGGACAGAGAGAAATTGAGAGAGGAGGAGAGAAAATAGACACCTGCAGACCTGCTTCACTGCTTGTGAAACAACCCCCCTGCAGGTGAGAATCCAGGGGCTTGAACCGGAGTCCTTATGCCCATCCTAGTGCTTCATGCCATGTGCACTTAACCTACTGCACTACCACCCGGTCCCCCCAATTAATTTTTAATCAGGTGCTAGGACTTCATGTATATATGATAGCATTGGTCTCGTGTCAATTTTTCCTTCTTTTTAATTTTAGATAGAGAGCAGGGAGGAAGAGAGAGAGAGAGAAAGAGAGAGAGAGAAAGACAGAGAGAGGCCAATTATAGTACCGCTCCACCAGCCATTAAACGCTCCTGGTGTCATGGAGTTGAGGTGTGAACCCAGGTCCTTGAACATGGTGAGACATTGACTCTACCAGGTGAACTCTATCCTGTTTCCCCATTGTTTGATATATTTAATGATTCAAAGTATTTTAAAATGGTAAGTAGTTAATTAGTAAGCTGCAACATGAGAGTCCTAAAGGGGAAAACCAGGACATATGATTGAAAATGTTTCTTGTTGCTTGAAGAACTGAAAATACATTGCTGACACAAACTGTGAATTGGAAGAACTTTGCAGTAAGTCAGAGGAAAAGAACCCCATGGGTTCTGAAGCAGAACTGAGGTTAAAGCCAGGTAGGGGGTGGAAAAACATTGCAGAGCAAGGCTTAATGGACGATTGTTGGGACAGTCTGAAGATGAATGAAATTGTTCACATAATACATAGTCTTTGAAACCAACATTACCACAATTAAAAAAATAAGTTTGTGGTAAGTCCCTTATCTTATTAAAAAAAGAGAGAATCAGATTGAGGGTGAAATATTAAGAACTACAAAATAATCTGTAAAATTATCATGTAACCTTATAAAGTGACTGAAAGAAGCTGAGAATGGAAATAACTCTTTAATCCTCTCTGGGAATGGGGTGAAGGACTTTCACTTTTTATTTTGTGTTTTTTTTTTTTTTTATTGCCACCATGGCTATTGCTGGGGCTTCATGCTGGTACCACGAATCCACTGTTCCTGGTGGCAAAATTTTCCTTAATTTTTTTCAATTTTATTTGATAGGACAGAGAGAAATTGAGATGGAAAGGGGGAGGTATAGAGGGAGAGAGAAAAGAAGACATCTGCTCCATGAAGCCGAACATCCACTCTCATCGTCAACCCAGGGTTATATTTTGGTGCCCTACTCCAAATTCAGTCAAATCCTGCCTTGAGTTTCCCTCTCTGTTCTTCTTTCTCAACTTCTGTTTATGAGTGGTATCATCCCATACTCCTCTTTATCTTTCTGCCTTAGCTCATGGCGGGGAGGGGAGGATGGGATGGGACACAGTCTTTTGGTGGTGGGAATGGTGTTTATGTTCAAAGTTGTTTAAAAATTAAAAGAAGAAGACATCTGCTGAGCTGCTTCACCACTTATGAAGCATCCTCCCTGGAGGAGGATAACAGGGGCTCGAACCCAGGTCTTTGCACCTGATAATGTGCACTTTAACTGGGTGCACCACCATCCTCAGTGTGTGTGTGTGTGTGTGTGTGTGTGTGTGTGTGTGTGTATGTGTGTGTACAAGACTTGTTCTAGGGCTTAGGTGTAGGCTTATATTGCTAGTCGGTGCTGCCCTGATTCTCTGTTGTCTGAGATAGCTCTGGAACAGTGGTTCTCTGTGAGGAGGGCACTGTATAGTGAGAATGGGCAGAAGATACAGCTGATTAACATCTTGTGAGGTTTTATGTGCCCAGTGAATACTGGTCTCTGGTGGTAAGTGGGCCCAGGGAGGAAGTCACAGGGCTTGTTTATCATCTTGATAAATCTGCCACTGGCACCAGTTTCCCCTGAAGTTCATGCAGTTACCCACCCTCTCCCAAGAAGACAAAGAGCTAAACTCTAACTTCTATAGATCTTAGAAAAATATATCTATTTTATAATGATAGCCTTCTTTTTTTTTCTTTTTCTTTTTTAAAATATTTATTTATTTATTCCCTTTTGTTGCCCTTGTTGTCATCGTTGTTGGTTAGGACAGAGAGAAATGGAAAGAGGAGGGGAAGACAGAGAGGAGCTGCCTGTGAAGTGACTCCCCTACAGGTGGGGAGCCAGGGGCTTGAACCAGGATCCTTATGCTGGTCCTTGTGCTTTGTGCCACATGCGCTTAACCCGCTGTGCTACTGCCCGACTCCCAGAAAAATATTTTTGTATTATTTATTTATTTATTTTTATTGCCACCATGGTTATCTCTGGGGTTCAGCGCTAGTATTATAAATCCACTGCTCTTGGCAGCCATTCTCCCCTTTCTTTTTCTTTCTACTTTATTTGATGGGAAATTGAGAGGGGAGTGGGAGATACAGAGGGAGAGAAAAAGAGAGAAAACTTCATCCCTGCCTCACCGATAGTGAAGCATCCACCATGCAGGACCCAGGGTTAGGGCTGGGGCTAGGGTTAGGGGGTAGGGGTTAATGGTTAGGGGCTAGGGGTTAGGGGCTAGGGGCTAGGGTTGGGGCTAGGGGTTAGGGGCTGGAGCTATGGTTCGTGGTTAGGGTTATGGGATGGGGGCTAGGGGCTACTGGCTTGGGGCTGGCCCAGTGTTAGGGTTATGGGCTAGGGTTTGTGGCTTGGGGTTGGTGTTCGGGTTAGGGGCTAGGTGTTAGCACTTGGGTTAGATTTTGTATAGTAATGTTTGTGCTCAGCTGTGTGCACTCCGCCTAGCCCTTCACATCTTAGAAAATTTGTATTCTTTTAGTATACTTTGCTTTTTTTTCTTGGTCAATTTAAGGAAAAGTAACAGCTTACTTATTAATGATATCACTTACAACAATTGGTGATAGTTTTTTTAAAAAAATAATTTTACTGGAGTTTTATAGTATATCGTACAGTCGTTGACATATGAGTCCAATTTCTCATCTTCTGTGATACCATTTTCAGTACACTCTCCTCCCAAACTTGGCACCAGGACCCTAAAACCCTCCGCTCCCTCTCTCACCCTCTTTCAGAGTCTTTCCTTTTATCTAGTGCACCAAACTCAGTCCAAATTTTACTTTGATTTTTCCCTTTCTGTCTTTGTTTCTTAAATTCTCTCTATGAGTGCAGTAATCTGGTATTCATCCTTCTTTTTGGGCTAATCTCACTTAACATGATTCCTTTAAGCTCCATCCAAGATGGGGCAAAAGAGATGATTACTTGTTCACACCTTTATGATGCCACCTTCAGATGAGGCATGTGGGGAGTCTATTTTCCTCCAGGAAAAGACAGGAAGCAGGGATATAGTTCCGACAGCTTTACTGTGGGAGATCTGACTGTGACAATCAGAACCTTTTGCTCTTTTTGTTCTTCCTTCTTTCTTTCTTTCTTTTTTTTATTGTTGTAGTTATTATTGTTCTTAGTGATGTCATTGTTGTGGGACAGGACAGAGAGAAATGAAGAGAGGAGGGGAAGACAGAGGGGGAGAGAAAGACAGACACCTGCAGACCTGCTTCACCACCTGTGAAGCGACTCCCCTGCAGGTGGGGAGCGGGGTTGGGGGGACTTGAATAGGTATCCTTATGCTGGTCTTTGTGCTTTGAGCCACCTGTGCTTAACCCACTGTGCTACCACCCAACTGTGGTGACCCCAGCAGGAGTTTGGGACTATTAGCATACAAATGACCTCACCCTGAGGAGGTGCTTCAGAGAAGGGGCTGTATAAAAGCACGGGACTTTGAGCACGTGAGCTCTTTTTGGCTCCTCTTCTTCTGGTCAGAAGCATCTTGGCTGAGGTGCTCCAGACATCCATGGCTACTTCTCCTGGGAACTGAACACGTGTGACTCTGCTAGCCAGTAAACTTCTCCTGGGAACTGAACACGTGTGACTCTGCTAGCCGGTAAACTTTTAGACCCCTCTACAGCCATGAGAAACCTTTACCAGAGTTTATAATTGTTTACATTATGGGACTAAACTTTTGACGACTATACTCAGACCTTATAGACCTAGTGTACTTTTAATCCTTGATGATAAGTGCTTATTTTGCCTTTTACCTGTTTCATCCTAACAAACTTTGTATTGTTTAAACCAGTTCCCAGCTCCCCTTCTATGCACCACAAGCAGCCACAACCCCCAACCCCCCTTTTAAGTTAATTTACAACACCCAACTCCCTGTTCTTCCTTCTTTCTATATTGCTTTGTTCCATCCAAGCATTCAGACCTGTGAAACAGAAACAGTAAGGAAGTATATTTTGTACAGCAGAATGTTTCTGAACCTAAGTACTATAGTCAGACAGGATGTAGCATTTATTCCCTGAATGTATCCATCAGGTCAGTCCTCTGAGCTGTGTCCCTGGCCTCTTGTTGCTGCCCCACTTTATTCCCTGTGTGAGCTTGTGGGGCTTGTCATCCTCCTAGGCTCGTGTATGTGAAGAAATGCTTTCTGCCCAGGCTGAAATTCTCCTAGTCTGCATGGTCATGGACTTGGGGTTGTCACTTGCCGACTCCTTTCTTCTTTTTTTTTTTTTATATTCATATATTTTTATTTTATTAGTGATTTAATATTAATTTACAAAATTACATGTCAGCAGGGATATAACTCTGCACCATTGCCACTACCCGAGTTCTGTGTCCCTATTCCTTCCATTGGAAGCTACAGCAGTTCTCCTAAGGTAGCAGATATAGGTTAACTATTATTTCTACAACTATCTGTCTATATATTTGCCAATTATTTTTTATATTTTTTGATTGGATAAAGACAGCCAAAAATTAAGAAGGAGGTGATAGAGAGAGAGAGAGAGAGAGAGAGAGAGAGAGAGAGAAGACACCTGTAGCTCTGCTTCACCACGCGCAAAGCTTTCCCCCTGCAGGTGGGAACCGGGGACTTGAACCTGGGCCTTTGCCTATTGTAACATGGACACTCAATCAGGTGTGCCACCACCTGCCTCCCCCCCAGTTTTTCTTCTGGTCCTGTCTTCTTTTCCTTTCCAAGTCACACCTACAGCTATTAATACATCCAAATGTCCCTCCCTTTCTCCTCTTCTCTCTCCAGCTCCTTATGGAGCTGGAATTCAGTACCCTCTGGTCATCTTCCCCTAATATTTCTATCCCACTGGGAGTGTGGACCAAAATTCTTTATGGAGTGATGAAGGTGGAAGGTCTGGCTTCTGTAATTGCTTCTCCGCTGGACATAGATGTTGGCAGTGGATTCATACCCCTAGTCTTTTTCTATTTTTCTCTAGAAGGGTAGGCCTCTGCAGAGGTGAGACTTTGGGACACATTGGTGAGGTAGTTTGCCCAGAGAAGTCAGGACGGAATCATGATAGTGACTGCAACGTGCCTGCACCTTTCTTTATTATGATGACTACAACTTTAACTTCCTGACTTCTGTGAAGTTGTTTCCCTCAGAACTAAAATGAGTCTTCTCAGCTGCATGTATGTCCTTGACCTATCTTATCACTGCACTGTCTGAGCTGACACGAGCTATCAAGTGAGCTCTGCTCTGGATCTTCTCTTTCCTGCTGAATGCCTTTGAAAAATATACATTCCCTACCATCAATGTAAGGCAGCTTTGAAGTTTGTCAGGTATCATAGCTGCTCTATGATAGGCCTTCTATCCATGATTCTCTCTGTGTTCAGTCTGACATTGGTCAACGGGGGAAGTGTGTCTCATGGTTGACAGACAAGATGTATGTGTTATCCTACTCGGGGTTGACTTCCTTCTCTGCCACCTGTCCTTGTTTATATTAGATAAGACATCAGAAATATAAGAGAAAGAGGTCATTATGTAATGTTAAAGGAGTCAATTCAACAAAATGTCATAACAATCATAATACCTACCCAATATATAGCATGTTTGTATGTTAAGCAAATAATTACTAAACAGAAACAGCAAACAATTACAGCATGGGATCTCAATGCCCTATTTTCAGCTTTGGGTGGTTCATCAGACAATAAAACACTGAGGAAACAATGGAACTTGAGCCATACACTGAAACAGTTTACCTGAGACACTTAAAGACCATTCCATCCAATAGAAGCAGAAAACGTGTTCTTCTCATGTCCATACAGAATATTTTCCAATACAGAGTGCATGATAGAATACACAACAATTCCTAGTTAACACAAATTGAATAATACCAAATATTTATTAGACCACACTTATATGAAACTAGAAGTAAAAAAGAGAGAAATGCTGAGTAATCTATAAGTATGTGGATATTGAACCATAACTAGTGAGTCCAAGAAGAAACAGAAAGTAAAAGAAACCTTGGAACAGATGAAAGTGGAAACACAACATACTAGGATGCACACAAGATGTCTTTATAGGGAATTTTCTAGTAATGAATGCATAGCTTTAGAAAGTTAGGACAGTTGGTAGTGGGGCCCCTGGTTGAGCACACACATTACCATGCACATGGTCCCAGGTTTTGAGCACCGGCTCCCCACCTGCAGGGGAGGTGCTTCACAAGTAATAAAGCAGGTCTGTAGGTGTTTCTCTTTCTCTCTCCTTCTCTGTATTCCCACCCCCTCATAACTTCTCTCTGTCCTATCTAATAAAATAAAACTGGAAAAAAAAGGCTGCTGAAAATGATGCGTTTGTAGTGCTAGCACCAAACTCCAGTGATAAATTAAATTAAATAAAAAATAAATAAATAAAAGAAAAGAGTGGATGGGGATAGATTGCATAATGGTTATGCAAAGTGACTCTGATGCCTGAGACTCTAAAGTCCCAGGTTCAAACCCTTGCACCACCATAAACCAAAGCTCACCAGTGCTCTGGTTAAAAAAAAACAAAGGCCTCAAAAAACCTAGTTTTATGCAAACAAAAAATAAAAACCAAAAACAAACAAACAACTCTGAGAAGAAGCTTCAGGGAAGAAGAGAATAGGTAGAATGAGAAAGGATGCATATGGATGGACATCTATTAGAGGGATATGAGTGAAAGCAAGGAAGGCAAGCTGTCTAGTAGAACCTGAAGTATGCCTCACTGTTGATTTGATCTTCTAAGGAAACAACTCCACATTTGTAAAAGATGAAAACATCAAGGAAAGAAGTTAAAAGTTGTTGACTCAAATCTAGTAAATGTAGATTTAGCACAGACTTGATTTTAAGGTTCATTTGTCAATTAAATCACCAAGTCATTATTCAATAAACATTTGTTAAGCTATGGAACTAATCCAATGTGTTCCAGAATAAAACAAAAGTTCTTTGGCATAAGGCTAAATATTAATCCTTTTAATTTTGTTAAGATTTTTTGCAATACAATGACAACATAAGTGCCAGAATCACAATGCTTTTTTAGTCTCTATAGTACAGTGACCACAGAGATTTAGACTTTCCTGAACTGTACTGCTTTCAGCTACTGCTAATGGACAATGCTTCAAAAATAGGAGCAGTCCTGGACCCAGTGTTGGAAGCATTCACCTACAGTACTGAGAAAAAGTCAAACTGTTCTTGAGAGGCTACACTCAATGTTTGTTTGGCATGTATTATTGTCTCAGCCATCCTCAGGAACACCATCATTATCTTGTCTTCTTTTAAGACCAGGGGCCCAGACTGAGAGTTATTTTAACTGAGAGAAGTTAGGAGAACTTCCAATGATAGGGGTCTTCTACTTCTCCAGATACAACTTTGTGACTGATGCAGAGGCTCTGAATCAGCACACCTGGTTGATCCCTGACATCTCCAGGACCTCTCCAGGGTGGCTGCCTTCACCTTGATCCACCTCAGGAGAGTCCTGCAAAGCCCTCTGAAGAACCAGCTTGAGTGACTGCTGCTGTTGTCTCCTCTGTCTGAAGGAGCCGACAAAGAAGTAAATGACGGGGTTGGCACAGCTGTTGATATAGGACAGGGCATTCATAACTTGATAAAGTTGGTAGAAGAGTGTATCATACCCATATGGAATCCATATTAAGAGAAACCACTGGATGACCCAAGGCAGGCCACAGAGGAGGAAGAGCAGCACTGTCAGCCCGATGGTCACATACAGCCGGGTCAGCTGCATTCGCTGTGAGCCAAACAGCATTCTGAGCACCAGGACCAGGCTGAGTCCAGACAGTAGCACAAGCTAGAAAATCAGTCATGCAACAGTGACTAAGTCAAATAGCTTACATAAATCATCACCACAGTAATGTCCATCCAGGATGCACAGCAGCAAGGACAAAACCCAAAGCAGGGCACACTTGACTACTGACGTGTATCTTGGGCAGAGGCAGTGGCACCAGACGGGGCAGAGGGCAGACAAGCATCGTTCCATGCTAATGGCACTGACAATGCTCATTCCTGCTATGTAAGTGAAGATCAGCATAGTGGTGAAAATGCTGTGGATGGAGATAAGGCTGGGCTCTAGAAGGCTGACAAATCTATTCAGGGATTCTATATCAGCTCTAGAAGGCTGACAAATCTATTCAGGGATTCTATACCTGAACAGAGAGGAAGAGGAAGTCAGCACTTGCCAGGCTGAGAATATAGACAGAAAAGGTGTTCTTCTGAATGCAGAATACCAGGAGCCAGAGCACAACAGCATTTCCTGCCATCCCAAACAGGGTAGTGGTAATCAGTAACAAAGCTGGAATCAGGGTCCTCCAGCCAAACACTTCAGGAATGGCCTGGTCAGTCCCATTCATTGGAGTGAGTGTAATCCTTCAGACTGAAACAGTGGAGTACATGCTATAAAACCCCTCCACTGGTGCCCCTGGGAACACAAAAAGACCAGAGTATCTATCACATACACACACACACACACACACACACTCACTCACTCACTCCCTGATTCTCATCACCATTTTACTACTTGGAAAATACAGTCCATATATTACAAAGAAAGGAAATGGAGACTTGTACAGGTTACAATATGTAAGGAGGATCTTACAACTTTGATGTCCTAAAACCTGGGTTCAGCCTTCATTTTTCCTACTCTGGAGCCTTGGCTTTTTCTACTTCTAACATCCTTACCTCTCTATCCTATACCAATTCTTGTCCCCTGTAGACAAGCGGAGAGTGATCTGGACAAATTATTGAGAGGAATATGATCTTGACTCCTGCACTTGCTACTTCTGGCACTGAGGTTCTGAAATGCACTGAGAGGCCTCATGCGTTACCTCTGGGTCATTGTAGTGACAGTGAGTTGTACACCCAGCAGGAAGAAAAGGATTTAGGGCCATGGAGGGATGATGACTCTTTTGTGACAGCTGTGTGAACTGTCAGGTGCATTACATTAAAAATCATTCAGTGTGTCACCTTTCTGAGGATAAGTTACTTGGTTCTATTCATCAATGTGTCCCAGATACCTGATTTGTTTGAGTAATACTGTAGATAAAGTTAAGATTTTTCTTTTTCAAAAAATTAGTGAGTGACTAAGTGATAGGAAGCTTAGGAATGGGAGACCATATGGGTTAAATTAAATTTAATAAACATCATGAAGCATAAATATAAATGATGAAAATTTCATTTCTCATTATCCTACGAAAAGGTTTCACTCTGCCTATGCTGTTCTTTGCCACATATTTAACTGTGAGGAGATTCCCCCAAATTTTCATGGGAATATAGATTCTGACTCAGAATTTAAGGTCTGTCTATCTCTTTTGTCATCTAAAAAAGTGGGCTCTAAGTTGTGAAGTCACAAATGTGTGAGGCCCTAAGTGACACCAGAAAAAGAAAAATCACAGACTGTAGAGACTGCTAGTTCCTCCAATATACATTCTCCTCACATAATGCTTCTTAGAGTTTTGGGCCAGAAAAAGGACAGTATTTCCCAGCTTTCCTTGATGTTCAGTGGCAATGCCGTGGGAAGTGAGCACAAATGAGGAACCAACTCCAGTGTGTCTCCTTTTTTTCTCTTCTGTTGGTGGGATGATGATGTCATACTGGACCAAGCTTGTTTCCTTTTTTATGGAAGGGGAGCATTAAGTTGGGAGGGCTCTGGTGTCTGACTCTTTGAGTCACCACTTCAGTCTAGTAACTTCTGTCTTGTTTAAGTCACTGTGATGGTTTTCTATATTTAAAAAATATATTTATTTATTTATTTATTATTGGATAGAGACAGAGAGAAATTGAGAGGGCAGGGATAGGTAGGGAAAGAGACAGAGAGACACCTGCAGCCTTACTTCACAACTTATGGAGCTTTCCCTTTGCAAGTGGGGACCAGGGAGCTTGAATCTGGGTCCTTGAACACTGTCATGTGAGCACCTAACCAGATGTGCCACCGCCTGGCCCCCTGAAAATGGTTTTCTTTCTAGAACAACCAAGATCATAAACTTAAGATATCTGTGAGTGTATTTACATATCCCTAATTTAAGACAAAGCCTACATCTCACTGTCAAGGCATTTATGATAAGAAGATACTGTTCCAACAAAGTGACATGAGGTAGAGAGGTGTGAACAAGCAGTCAACAAATGGGAGGAATAAGAATAAAAAACGGGACTATGTGGTGGCACACCAGGTAGAGTGCATGTGCTACCATGTGCAAGGACTTAAGTTCAAGCCCCTGTCCCCATCTGCAAGGGGGCAGCTTCATGACAGGTGAAGTTGTGCAACAGGTCTCTCTCCCTAATTCCTTCTTCCCTATCAATTTCTTTCTCTCTCTATTAAAAAAAAAAAGGCTGCTGGGAGCAGTAGATTTATCCTGTAAGCACGAAGCCCCAGAAATAACCCTGGTAGAAAAAAAAAAGAAAAGAGAAAAAAAGAATGAGAAATAAATTCAGTCCCATAAAGAGAAAGCCCAAGAAATGTGAAGTAGGAGGAGTAGTGGCGGTGATGAGGGTGCAGATAGTCTCCGTGTGTATCAGGTCTCATTCCCATCATCTCTGCCCTCTCTGTGTCCTAGGAGACATCTGTATGCCTTATGGTTGGATGGACTCTCTCTTTTTTGGCACCTGGGTGCTTTCAATGAAAGGGAGAAACTGACAGGATATGGGAGCAAGAGGAGAAGGAGTTGAAACTTTTAACTTCCAGACTTTTCCCGCCAGACTTTACAGAAATTGTGTTACTCCACTGAAGGGCACAGCCCCTATTTGGCAGAACTTTTGTATAGCCACAGATACACCGACAACTATAGCCACAGTGCTCCCTAACTTCTAGATAGTTCTCTTTCCCTTGTCTTTCAAGTCTGTTGATGTTAAGGCTCCTGCCATTACTTTCCCTAGTGGTAGGAACCATTCCAGAAAACTTTACCTGAACTTGGCCTTGCTGAGAAATTGTTGCTTAATCCGGCTCTCTCCAACCACCCTATTTTATTATCTTTATTTATTGGATGGAGACAGCCAGAGATTAAGAGGGAAAGTGAGAAAGAAAGGAAGAGAGACAGAGGGACACCTGCAGTACTGTTTTACCACTCGAAAAGCTTTCCCCCTGCAGGTGGAGACCAGGGGCTTGAAGATCCTGTCAGGTCCTTGCACATTATAACATATGTGCTCAACCAGGTGTGCCACCACCTGGCGCCCACCATCCCATTTTAAACTGTATATTTGTTGCTGGTAACCTGAGAAATGCAGAAAGAAAAATAATTGTAAAGATTATATAAAACAGAGATCTGGATTATTCACAATTCAACTTGTAGACAATTACACGCATTCTATTTTGCTCCCTAAATTAGAAAAAGAGCACATTTCTTTCTTTTTCTTTTTCTTTTCTTTTCTTTCCTTTTTTTTTTTTTTTTTTTTTTTTTTGCCTCCAGCCTCCAGGGTTACTGCTGGGGCTCAGTGCCTGCACCATGACTCCACTGCTCCTGGAGGCCATTTTTCCCCCTTTTGTTGCTCTTGTTGTTGTAGCCTTTTGTGGTTATTATTGTTGTTATTGATGTCGTTCATTGTTGGATAGGACAGAGAGAAATGGAGAGAGGAGGGGAAGACAGAGAGAGGGAGAGAAAGATAGACACCTGCAGACCTGCTTCACCGCCTGTGAAGCGACTCCCCTGTAGGTGGGCAGCCAGGGCTCAAACCGGGATCCTTCCTCTGGTCCTTGTGCTTTGCGCCACGTGCACTTAAAGCACATTTCTTATGTGACTGCATTGTCACATAATAGTGGTTGGGATAAAGGGGGATGGGAGAGGACACAATAAGGGGAAACAGTGCTGCTTTATCCATTCAGGTCTCTTACAGCTGTAGCAGTCAACACCCAAAGAGAAGAGAGAACTTTTGCTTTTTCTTCTGTTCTTTTTTCCTCCCTGCTGGAGACCCTATCCCTCCCTGAATATTCCATCCCTAAGTGGAGTTACGTAAATGTTCACTCAGAGGAAAAACACAACAGTGGATTTGAAAATAATTGACAAACATACCTTTCTTCCTGCTGCAGGTAGAAGCTGACTTGAGCTAAAGAGAAGAACCTCCTGCAATCGACAGGGTCTCTGTCCTAGGGAGCAGCCGACAGGAGTGGAGACTGGTGATGGTAGGCTACCAAATGTGTGCAAACAGCAGTCTTCTTGGCGTGCTTCTCAACATTTTGTTGTATACTCCACAAGGGGGAGCTGGAAAAACTAGTCTGTAGACGCTCAAAAGGAGGGCTTTGGTTATTAAAAGTAGCTTTTATTTTTTCTTTCAGTTTTAATGGCTAGAAATCTAAAGTCTCATCCATCTGGGTGAATTGTTCACATCATTTTATTTGCAGTTCAGTTTGATGTTGAAGATGTTTTAAACTGTCTCTAGAGCACTTATAATACAGACTGTGATATAAATGCTATGTAAATAGTTACTATACTCTCTTTTTAAAAAAGAGAATAATGACAAGAAAGAAGTATGTGCAAATTTAGTACAGTCACAAGTAGCATTCTAGAGTTATTCACATTGTATGGACTTTTAATCTGTGGGTAAATGAATGCACAAATGCTGAACTTACAAGTGTGTGTATGTGTGTTCTAATATATTTTATCACCCCATACAATTGCAAATTTTGCTTAAGTTTTCCTCAATTAACAAAAGCAATAGACCTGGTACAAACATTTCCACTTACCCTTCCAGACAATCTAAGACTAGAAATTGTGTGGGAGGTGGAGGTAGGGAGAGAATATATGGGGTCCTAAGGTGCTTTAAATATAAAATTTATTAAAAATGAATAGGCAAGTCAATTGGATAAGCACTTATCAGAATACATAGTTAAGAATATATACATATATGTAAAACATCTACAAATTAAAAAAGGAGCCATTTAAAAATTGGCAAAGTATTGATTCATCAAGATTATACAAGTATTCCTTAGACACATAAAAAGATGCTCAATTGCATATATTGTTTTTGGAAATGAAATTATATTTTAGTTCTAATAGCCATTAGATTTATTATATGATGGGTATAATCTTTTATTGTTTTCTTTTCTATTTATTGATTTATCTACTTATTATTAGTGGTTTAATAATGATTAACAAGATTGTAAGATAACAGGGATTACATACATACATACATACATACATACATACAACTCCCGCCACTAGAGTTCTGTGTTCCATCCCCTCCATTGGAAGCTTCTTTATTCTTTTTTTTTTTTTTTCCTCCTCCAGGGTTATTGCTGGGCTCGGTGCCTGCACCATGAATCCACTGCTCCTGGAGGCCATTTTTTCCCCCCTTTTGTTGCCCTTGTTGTAGCTTCGTTGTGGTTATTACTATTGCCCTTGTTGACGCAATTCGTTGTTGGATAGGACAGAGAGAAATGGAGAGAGGAGGGGTAGACAGAGAAGGGGAGAGAAAGATAGACACCTGCTTCACCGCCTGTGAAGCGACTCCCCTGCAGGTGGGGAGCCGGGGGCTCGAACCGGGATCCTTACGCCGGTCCCTGCGCTTTGCGCCACATGCGCTTAACCCACTGCGCCACCGCCCGACCCCCAGCTTCTCTATTCTTTATCCCTCTGGGAGTATGGACCCAAATTCTTTTTGGGATGCAGAAGGTGGAAGGACTGGCTTCTGTAATTGCTTCCCTGCTGGACATGGACTTTGGCAGGTTGATCCATACCCCCAGCCTATTTCTATCTTTCCTTAGTGGGATAGGACTCTGGGGAGAGGAGGTTCCAGGCCACACTGGTGAGGTCTCAGGATGGCGTCATGGTAGCATCTGCAACTTGGTGGTTGAAAGATGGTAAGATGTAAAGCAGGATAAATTGTTCAATAGACAGGAATCCAAAGGTAGGAATAGAGCAGATGGAATTAGAAGTCTTTAGGTGGGGAGAAGCTAGGAACTAAATTTTAGGTATGTTCCAAGGAATCTATGACTTTAGTAATTTTTGCCTGATCCTGATAGCTAACATGCAGATGGACTAGAAATATTGTCTGGGAAGATGGTGTCAAAATTTAGGGTTTGATACTCTTTTGGAGTATATTAAGATACATATATTTTATCTTTAGATTTTTTTTTAAATTTTCTTTACAAATTTTAAATTGAACATGGGCTTATAATACTGTAAGATTTTAGGAATATACTTTCTTATGTGTACACCTAAGCATGTGTATATAACTCATCACATCCACCAACAAAATTCCCACTCTATTAACACTAACTAGAATTTCCTGTCTCCCACTCTTTCCTCTCCTCTCTCCTCTGACCACTACCATATACTATAGTTTTCACAGAGTCTAAATCAGTTTGCTTTTTATTATTCCTGTGCTTTAGTTATCTATGTTCCACATGAGTTAAGCCAACCCAGTAGTTGTTTTGACCTCTTTATTTAACTTAGCATACGTATCTCTAATTCTATGCATTTTGTTTTGCATGACACAGTATCATCTCTTTATAATGGCTCAATAATGTTCTACTATAGACGCATCCCATAACGTCTTTATTCAGTCATTAGTTGATGGGCTTTAGGTTAATTCCATATGTTGACTATCCTGAATAGTGTAGCTATGAGCATAGGTACGGTACATACATCTTTTCACATTTGTGTTTTCATGTCCTTTGAATATATCCTTAGGAGTAGTACTGCATGATCATAAGGTATTTCTGGAATTAAAGACTTTTTAAAAAGTGATGTTAAGTAGCCACCATTCTATTTTCTGGGGGCACAGCAGCAGTAAACAAAACAAGAAAGTTTTGCTGCCATGGAACATGTTGTATAAGAAATATATGTATGGTTGTAAAAAAAAAAAAAAAACCTCAGTGTGATAGTCAATTGCCAATACTGAATCATTACATTGTACATGTGGTCTGTTATACCTCAAAAATAATATATTGGCTGTCCTAATGAGATGTCATTTCACACTCATCACAATATTTATAGATCAAAAGATTGGTAATGCCATATATTTATAGAGCAGGTTGAAAAAACTGGAATTATTATATATTTCTGGTAGAAATAACAATACAGCCATTGGAGAAAATACTTTGGAGGGCCAGGCAGTGACACACCCAATGAAGTACACACAGTCCTAAGCACAAGGACCCACACAAGGATCTGAGTTGGAGCCCCCAGCTCCTCACCTGCAGGGGGGACACTTCACAAGTGGCAAATCAGGTCTGCAGGTGTCTATCTTTATCTTTCCCTCCTCTGTTTCCCCTCCTCTCTCAATTTCTGTCCTATCCAATAAAATAGAAAAAAATGACTACCAGAGCAGTGGATTTGTAATGCCTGAACTGAGCCCCCCAGCAATAACCCTGGAGGCAAAATAAAATAGAGAAAAAGAGAGAGAAAGGAAGGAAAGGAGGAGATACTCTGGCAATTTGTCATAGAGTTAGGCATATATCTGTTTCCTACCACCAGCAATTTCAGGGGATTTTTTTGTTTGTTTGTTTTTGCCTCCAGGGTTATCTCTGGGGCTTTGGTGCCTGCACTATGAATCCACTGCTCCTGGAGGTCATTTTTTCCATTTCATTGCCTTTGTTATTGTTGTTGTTATTGCTGTTATTGTTGTTGGATAAGACAGAGAGAAATCGAGAGAGGAAGAGAAGACAGAGAAGTGGAAAGAAAGACACCTATAGACCTGCTTCATCGCCTGTGAAGTGACCCCCCCATAGATGGGGAGCCAGACTCCAACTGGGATCCTTGCGCCTGTCCTTGTGCTTCATGTGATGTGCTACTGCCCTAGGGGTTTTTAATCTAAGGTAAATGAATATGTACATTCAGATAGAGATGATTAATAATATTCACACGAGCTTTATTCATAGTAGCCAAAATTTGTATACTATACACCTATCTACTGAATGAAAGTAAACTGAGTATGTCCTTTCTCCATGGAACAAACATCTCATATGAGCAGTGAAATGACTCACAAAATGATATGCTAATTGAAAGAAGGTAAGAACAGAAAAGGTGTTTTACAGGACCTTAAACACTTGTTATCAAAAGTCAGGCTAAACTAACTGGTTACAGGCATTGGAACAGTTGATTCTTCTGGGACAGAAAGAATGACTACAAGATATGAGGGAACTTTCTGATATGATAAAAATATTTAAGCAAGGACCGGTGTAAGGGTCCCAGTTTAAGCCCCCAGTTCCCCACCTGCGGGGAGTTTCTTCATAAGCAGTGATGCAGGTCTGCAGGTGTCTGTCTTTCTTTCCCCCTCTCTATCTTCCCCTTCTCTCCATTTTTCTCTGTCCTATCCAACAACGACAACAACAATAGTAACTACAACAATTTTTTTTAAAAAAGGGCAACAAAAGGGGATTAATTAATTAATTAAAAATGTTTTTGAGTTCTTGATTGGGATTTGAGTACCATGGGTGTTTCTTTTGTCAAATATCACAGAATTGCACACAGATAACCTGTACCTATCACCTCTTTACCCTCTCTTACCTCTTTAAAAATAGTAAAAATTGTCTAAAGATGCAGAACTTAAATTAGTAGAGAATATAACATTTGTATAATGAGATTAGTGAAGTAATCATTGTGAATTCTTTGGAATACAAGGGGACAGAGATTCTGTCCTCAAAGAACATTTAAACAGCTAACACCATTAGAAAATTGCTATAATAAAGAGCTTGCCAGACTCAACAACAAGACAACAAATAACCACATCCAAAAATGGGGGGAGGACTTGGACAGAATATTCACCACAGAAGAGATCCAAAAGGCTGAGAAACACATGAAAAAAATGCTCCAAGTCTCTGATTGTCAGAGAAATGCAAATCAAGACAACAATGAGATATCACTTCAGTCCTGTGAGAATGTCATACATCAGAAAAGGTAACATCAGAAAAGGTAACAGCAAATGCTGGAGAGGGTGTGGGGTCAAAGGAACCCTCCTACACTGCTGGTGGGAATGTCAATTGGTCCAACCTCTGTGGAGAACAGTCTGGAGAACTCTCAGAAGGCTAGAAATGGACCTACCCTATGACCCTGCAATTCCTTTCCTGGGGATATATCCTAAGGAACTCAACACATCCATCCAAAAAGATCTGTGTACACATATGTTCTTGGCAGCACAATTTGTAATAGCCAAAAAAACCTGGAAGCAACCCAGGTGTCCAACAACAGATGAGTGGCTGAGCAAGTTGTGATATATATACACAATGGAATACTACTCAGCTGTAAAAAATGGTGACTTCACCGTTTTCAGCCGATCTTGGATGGACCTTGAAAAAATCACGTTGAGTGAAATAAGTCAGAAACAGAAGGATGAATATGAGATGATCTCACTCTCAGGCAGAAGTTGAAAAACAAGATCAGAAACGAAAACACAAGTAGAACCTGAAATGAAATTGGCATATTGCACCCAAGTAAAAGACTCTGGGGTGGGTGGGTGGGGAGAATACAGGTCCATGAAGGATGATAAATGACATAGTGGGGGGTTGTATTGTTAAATGGGAAACTGGGGAATGTTATGCATGTACAAACTATTGTATTTACTGTTGAATGTAAAACATTAATTCCCCAATAAAGAAATAAATTATATATAAAAAAAGAAAATTGCTACAAAGAACCAGAGAGCTGGGGGCCAGGTGGTGGTGTACCTGATTAAGCGCACATACTACTAAGTGCAGGGACTAAACAAGGATCTGGGTTGGAGCCCCCCAACTTCTCACCTGCAGGGAGGATGCTTCACAAGCAGTGAAGCAGATCTGCAGGTCTCTACTTTTCTCTCTCCCTCCCCTCTCAATTTCTCTCTATCCCATCAAATAAAATGGGAACCAAATGGCTGGTAGGAGTAGTGGACTCATAGTGCACTGAGCCCCAGCAATAACTCTGGAAGAAAAAAACAAAACGAGAGAGGGAGAGGGAGAGAGGACTCCTGAGAACTGGGATCATACAAGCAAAGGGGCAGAAGGGGAAGGGTTGCACATGGGAGTCTGCTAGAAGCCATATTTATTTATTCATTCATTCATTTGTTTATTTATTTATTTATTTTAATGAGGGGTAAGGGTCTACAGCATTATTTTTAATACATAAGCACAGCCTCTCATCTCCCCTTCACAGATGTCTAGGAGACACAAGGTTCCCTTCATCCTGTCCCTTTGCCTCCTTCCCCAGAGTCCTTTGCTTTGATGCAAACCTTGCCCAAGTTTCACCTTGTGTTTTCCCCTTGCTGTTCTTTGTTCTGAAATTCCACCTATAAGTGAGACCATTCAGTGTTAGTCTTTCTCTTCCTAGTTTGTCCCACTCAGCATGATGCCTTCGAGTTCTGACCACACTACTGCAAAGGAGAGGACCTCCTCATTATTGACAGCTGCATAGTACAGCACTGTGCATATGTGTCACAACTTCCTTGAGGCTATGTCTTTAGAAGTAAGAAGATAACCCACCACAGACCTTAAATAAGCACTTAAATTGCCCTGCTTGTAAGGTGTGATTTATGTTTTCAGAGATGGAAAATGGTAATAATAATAAACCAAAAAATGAACCCAAGCACAGACTTGACATCCAGACCCATCAATTTATTTGTTTTTCTTCATGCTTTTATGCAATAAACATTTATTAAGCTAGGGGGATATTCCAAGACCAGACTTTACCAAAGAAGGCTGTTAGTTGAGGCTAGATTGAAAGATAACCCTTTCAATCTTAAAGAGGGAGATTGTAGGAAGATGATGTTAAAAAATCTTACTAGAATGGCAAAATAATCCCTGAATAGTGTATCTGCTTCAGTAGGGATGCCACCCAGGTGTGAGCCTGGCTCCCACTGCTCTGGAAGAAGTTTGGTCTGTGGTGTTGTTCCTTCTCCTCTGTTTCTGTCTCTCTCTCTATCTGAAAAGTTGGCCCAGAGAAGTGAAGGCCAGATGATGGACCTCCCCTACACAAAAAGAAAAACAAAGACAAAAAAAGCTTGTAAAAGAATGTGATGCTCCTTCTATCATGCACATGACCAAGATTTGGGCTGGTCCCCAACTGAAGAAAGCTTTAGTATTGTATCTTTTACTCTCTCTCTCTCTCTCTCTCTCTCTCTCTGTGTGTGTGTGTGTGTGTGTGTGTGCGTTCCCAGTAATGATTAAAAAGAAAAGTGTTTGTAATGTTCTTGGCGATGGTTGGAGGCACATCTGTTTGAGTGCATGTATTACCATGTGCAAGAACTCAGGTTCAAAGCCCCACTCCCCAACTGCAGGGGGAAACTTCCTAAGTAGTGAAGCAGGGCTGCAGGTGTTTCTCTTTCTCCTTCCCATATTTTTATCTTCCCTCCCACTCTCAGCTTCTCTTTGTCATATCAAATAAAGGGGATAAAAGAAAAAATAATAAAGCAAAAAATTTTGATGCTCTGTTGTTTTCAACGGGTTATGTTGTTTTCACTGGGCTGGCTTCACGGGCGGGTAACAGACGACCAGGGACTCATGGCTGAGCTGCAGGCAGTATCTCTTTATTCATGCAGGACGCAGCACAATCTAAGACGAGCTAAGCTAAACTCAAGGTAAAGTACCCTCAAACTCACAATGCTGTCTTTATATATACTTGCCAAGTAAGGTGGAAACAGGATGTGACATAGAGAGGGTGGAGAGAAAAGTGACTGGTGAAAATCAGAGTGTGACAAAGAGGGGGCAGATTAGGTGAGAATCCTAGCACTGAACCACAAATGCCCTGGAGGGAGGGTGGAACTTGTTAACAGTGGTTATGTAAATAGAATGAAGTGGTTATGTAAATAGAATAGTGTTAAGCAGGGGCGATTTAAACCAAATGAAACAGAAGGGGTCTCAAGCATACCAACAATGCTCTTCAATAGTCTTAAAGTGCAGTGACCAAAGACTTTAGACTTTCCCTCAGTGGCTTTGAGCTGTTGCTGAAGAAGGATTTTTAAAATGGAAGCAGTGCTAGGTCCAAATTTTTCAAAACTCACATAGGGCCATGATAGGTCATGGGAGGCTGACTTGTTTCACAGGCTCTGTCTTACTCCATCTTCAGGAGGAGGAGGTTTCTCTTATCCATCTTAGTGTCAGTGACTCTGAGGCTGCAAGAAGGTAAGGAAACCTCCAAACTGATAGAGACACGTTGGTTCTCAAAGTCACATCTGTGTGACTGAAGCACAGACTGAATCAGGACACCTTACTGCTTCCTGACATCCCCTGGGTCTCCAGAGGGAAGCCACCTTCACTCTTATCCACCTCAGGAGTATCCTGCAAAGCCCTCTCTAGCACCAACTTGAGAGTTTGCTGCTGCTGTCGCCACTGTCTAAAGGATCCAACGAAGAAGTAAATGATGGGGTTGGCACAGCTGTTGACACAGGACAGGACAAATGCAACCTGATAGAGGAGATAGTGGGACATGTAGAAGTTAGGAATCCATTCTAAGAGGAACCAGAGGATGCCTAAGGGCAGACCACAGTTGAGGAAGACCAGTACTGACAGCCCAACAGTCACATACAGCCTGGTCAGCGGTACCCGCCGGGATCCACACCACAGTCTGGTCAGCAGGGCCAGGCTGCACCCAGAAAGAAGCACAAATAAAGAGATGAGCCAAGCGGCAGTGATGAAGTCTACTACCTTACATCCTTCTTTTTGGTTTTCCCAAGATTGGGTGTGACAGTAAGACCCTTCTAGAGTGCTCAGCAGTAGAGACAGGAACCAGATCAGGGTGCATATGATAACTGACATGTTTCTTGGACGATGGCTGCGGTACCAGATGGGGGACAGGACAGACAGACAGCGCTCAGTGCTGATGGCGCTAAGGATGCTCAGGCTGGCCAAGTAGGTGAAGGCAAACATAGTGGTGAAAAAGCTGTGGATGTGGAGGTGGAATCTTAAGTTCTGCTCTACAGTTATGGGGGAGGAGGAGATGAGTCTTCTCAGGGAGTGTATAATCTGGAAACAGAGGAAGAGAAAGTCTGCACCCGCTAGGTTGAGAATGTAGATGGAGAAGGATTTCCTCTGTATGCGGAAGCCCAGGAGCCAGAGTACCACAGAGTTTCCTGCCAGCCCAACTAGGGCCGTGATGATCACCAACAAGTCCAGGATCTGAGTCTCCATAGTGAAATTCCTAAAAGAGACCTGGTCACTTCCATTTGTTGTTGTGAGTTTAGTCCCTCTGGCTGTGACAGCTGAATCCATACTCAGAAACCTTCCTCTGGCATCCCTGGGAACACAAGTAAGATGTGAGCATCTGTTGAGTGGCCGCAGCTCCCCTGTTAGAGTGGAATTAGTGTTGTGGAAAGTGGAACAGATGGTGACAAAAATGTGTGTATATATAATTTTTGTTACCTACCTCTCTATATATCTATACCTATATCTTATCTATTTGTGTGTCTGTCTCTCTCTGTGTCAGGGACAATGTTAAGTATGTACAGTTTTGAGGTATCACAACCCAAAGAGTAAGAAAAAAAATTAAGTACTCTTACCAAGAAAAACCACTAGCATCCTGAAAAAGCCTGCAAATGGTTGACAAAAGACTTTAAAAAATGTATTTGTTTTTTAAATAAATATATCTAAGCTATCTTTTTCTTATTTCTTTATGGGGTATTAATGGTTTAAAGTCAACAATAAAATACAATCGTTTGTATATGTGTGACATTTCTCAGTTTTCCATATAACATTTCAGCCCCCACTAAGTCCCTCTCCACCATCATTTTTTTTAAATTTAGAAACTAGTTTTACAAGTTGTGTATAGACATAATAGACTTGATTCAGTCATGCCTATCATAAATGTGACACACTTGAATGACTAGAAAGCCCCCCCCTTTTTTTCCCCTCAGGATTATTGCTGGGCCTGCATTATGAATCCACTGCTCCTGGAGGCCATTTTTTCCCTTTTGCTGCCATTGTTGTTTATCGGTCTTGTAGTTACTATTATTGTTGTCATTGATGTTGGTTAGGATAGAGAGAAATTGAGAGAGGAGGGGAAGACAGAGAGGGGGAGAGAAAGATAAACACTGCAGACCAGCTTCACTGCCTGTGAAGCGACTCCCAGGTGGGGAGCCAGAGCTCAAACTGGGATCCTTAACACAGGTCACCTGTGCTTAACCCGCCGCTGCCACCCATCCCCCTAGAAAGCCCTTTTATGATCTGCCTTTAAAAGGCCACTGAAATACTTACTATTCAAGGGCTACTGGAATGTATTTTTTAGATTGCAAGTCCCCAATATATTTCTTTTTGTTTGTTTGTTTCAGTTCAACAGGCTTTACTCTCTTGTTTAACACTGTCCTTGTGTTTAAGAGAGAAAAGTGGGGCCAGCAAGATAACTCACCTGGGAGGGTGGCTGCTTTCCCACTGCACTTCAGTGCTGTGAGGTGTTGCCCCCTCTTCCTCTGTATTTCTGTATCTGAAAAAAAAGCCAGCCTTGAGCTGTAAGCCCGCATGATGACAAAAGCGAGGGCAAGGGCAAGGGAGAGAAAGAGAACTACAAAATCAAGATACCTACTAAAGGTTAGTCAGCCTTGGCATCCTGGAACTTGGATTCAAACCCTATTTTCTCTGACTCTAAAGCCTGAATTCTTTCTACTTGAGCAGAGGTGTTTTTAATGACTTGGAAAAGTCTAGTTATCCATTACTCACTGACTGTGGGAGGCTATCTCCTGTCCCCAGAATTTCCTAAGAAGAGAATATAAATGTCTGTGGCAGAAGCTGAGAATTCAGCAGTGAGCAAGGGCCCACAGAAATTTTCTCCCTGATTGAGGAATTCAGGAACTCACTAAGTGACCACAGAAAGTCCCACCCCCAAGACTAAAGTTGATATGTTTGCTGAGGAAAAAGGAGACCACACTTTTAGGATAATTAGGAATGTGACCTTGTGGTCTAGGAGGTGGTGCAGTGGATAAAGCACTGGACTCTCAAGCTTGAGATCCCGAGTTCAATCCCTGGCAGCACATGTAACAAAGTGATGTCTGGTTCTTTCTCTCTCTCTGTCTACCATTCTTCATGAATAAATAAATAAAAATTAAAAAAAAAAAACCACCTAGGCTCTTTGGTGCCTCAGGCAGGAAAGTCTTTAAAAAAAAAAAAAAAAAAAAAGGGTCGAGGGTGTCTGGCGGTAGTGCAGTGGGTTAAGCACACGTGGCGCAAAGCACAAGGACCGGAGGGTTCGAGCCCCCGGCTCCCCATCTACAGGGGAGTCGCTTCACAGGCGGTGAAGCAGGTCTGCAGGTGTCTGTCTTTCTCTTCCTCTCTCTGTCTTCCCCTCCTCTCTCAATTTCTCTCTGTCCTGTCCAACAACAACGACATCAATAACAATAATAATAACCACAACTATGTAAAAATAACCAGGGTAACAAAAATGGAAAAAATGGCCTCCAGGAGCAGTGGATTCCTGGTGCAGACACCAAGCCCCGGCAATAACCCTGGAGACAAAAACAAAGAAACAAAAAAACAGGGGGTCGGGTGGTAGCGCAGCGGATTAAGCGAAGTGGCAAAGCGCAAGGACCGGTGTAAGAATCCCAGTTCGTGCCGGCTCCCCACCTGAAGAGGGGGGTTGCTTCACAAGCGGTGAGGCAGGTCTGCAGGTGTCTATCTTTCTCTCCCCCTCTTTGTCTCCCCTCCTCTCGATTTCTCTGTCATATCCAACAACAATATTAGTGGCAACAATAACAACAGCAGAGCAACAAATGGGGGGGGGGGATGGCCTCCAAGAGCAATGGATTTGTAGTGCAGGCACCGAACCCTAGCAATAACCCTGGAGGCAAAATAAAATAACAAAAAAATGGGCGGTAACACATTGGGTTAAGTGCACATAGTGCAAATTGCAAGGATCTGTACAGGGCGGCTGGAGCCCCCGGCTCCCCACCTTTGGGGAGTCGCTTCTCAAGCAGTGAAGCAGGTCTGCAGCTTTCTCTCCACCCTCTCTGTCTTCCTCTCCTCTCTGTCCTATCCATTAACAATAACAGCAACAGCAATGAAAAAGAAAAAAAGATGTCCTCCAGGAGCAGTGGATTCATAGTGCAGGTGGGCGCTGAGCCCAAGCGATAACCCTGGAGGCAAAAAATAAAAGAGGAATGTGATGTTTTTCTAGGACAGCTGTGAGGGTGGCTAGAGTGGGTGCCTATGAATGATTCTGTGTCCGCTATATGCAAAATGATGCTCTAGTAAAAATACACTTCCCATTTTAAAAACCACATTCCACATTATGGTATGTCAGTAAAACTGTTCAATATTTTAAATTCTTTTCTCTGAAGGAAACACCTTGGTACCCCAATACTGTCAACATGGGGTGAGAGGAGAGATTGAGAGTTAGAAAAAAAAAAGTAAAACTAAAAGTGACTTGAGAAAAAGACATTTGTTTATTTTATATATATATTCTTACCCATCTTCTATTCTTCTGGCTGGAGGTGGACAGTTGACCTCTAGTGAAGGGAAGAATCTCTCTGGATTGAGTGATATCAGAGGACACGTCTCTGTCTCCTAAATTGTGAGTTGCACACAGGAACTGGATTAAGATTGCCGATCAGTGGGAACTATTAAGATGGTGGACAGACATTGCAGTGGTTTCTTGTATAGAGCCTGTGGGCAATCAGAGACCACAGCTACTTGTGATGTGACGCCTCACCGACATGTTTCTCACCATTTCTTTCATCTTCTCACATATCTTTTGAATATACCCTTTTGTTTACCTCCTAATAAATCGTGAGTTTTGGAGCATGTATTGACAACTAACAGTAGGT